>NW_026943376.1:0-56401 GCF_024139115.2 Armigeres subalbatus | reverse complement strand
GATTTGTTCAGGATGGTGCTGCAGAAATGCCTAGCAGATGGTTACTTTCCGAATAAGTGGAAGATTCAGAAACTGGTGTTACTGCCGAAACCAGGAAAACCGTTGGGGAATCCAGCTTCGTATAGGCCCATATGCCTGCTGGATACACTGGGGAAGCTTCTGGAAAGCGATTATCCTTAACAGGCTGACGCAGTTCACGGAGGGTGAGATCGGCTTGTCGGAGAAGCAGTTTGGATTCCGAAAAGGCAGATCGACGGTGGATGCAATTAAGGCGGTCGTTGAAGTTGCAGAGAAAGCATCCAAGAAAAAGAGGTGCGGCAATCGGTTCTGCGCCGTAGTAACAATTGACGTCAAAAACGCGTTCAACAGTGCCAGCTGGGAGGCCATCGCCGTCGCGCTGCATGGAATGCGGGTTCCTGGCTATTTGTGTAGAACTTAAGAGCTTCTTCCCAAACCGGATTCTGGTCTACGATACGAACTCGGGGCAGAAGTCGATTAGGGTTACGGCGGGTGTTCCCCAAGGCTCCATACTTGGCCCAAGGCTGTGGAACGTTATGTACAACGGAGTGCTAAAGCTGAAGTTACCCAAAGGCGTGCAGATCTTCGGATTCGCGGATGATGTCGTTCTAACGATAACCGGAGAGTCGCTGGAAGAGGTAGATATGCTGGTGGCGGAGACGACCGACGCAGTTGAAAACTGGATGAAAGGGGTCAAGCTGCAGCTTGCTCACCACAAAACGGAAGTGATGCTGGTCAGCAACTGCCGAATCATACAGCGAATGCAGATTATCGTCGGAGAGCACGACATACCGTCCGTGCGGGCTTTGAGACATCTAGGAGTGATGATCGACGACCGTTTGAATTTCAACACCCATGTCGACTATTCCTGCGAGAAGGCGGCAAAGATGGTCAGTGCGCTTGCTAGGATCATGCCGAACGTTGGCGGACCGAGAGGGCAGCTGTAGGCGTCTTCTGGCGACCGTATCATCCTCAATACTTAGGTACGGCGTTCCAGCCTGGGCAGCTGCGCTCAAGACGAAACGTAATCGCAGGAAGTTGAATAGCGTGTTTTGTCTAATGACCATTCGAGTGGCGAGTGCGAACCGAACCATTTCGTCAGAGGCAGTTTGCGTTATTGCAGGGATGATTCCAATCTGCATAACCAGAAATGTGAGTGAGACGGTGAAACTAGACTCTATGGTGAAGTGGCAGCAGGAGTGGGACAATGCAGATAGTGGAAGGTGAACCCACCGGCTCATCCCCAATGTGTCGACGTGGTAAACGTTCACCTCACTCAGTTCCTATCCGGACACTGTTGTTTCCGCCAATATCTGCACCGGTTGGTGTGGCCATGCGTCATCGCCATTCTGCCCGGCGTGTATCAACGTAGAGGAGACTCCAGAGCACGTGTTATTCGATTGTCCGAGGTTTGCGGAAGCACGTAGAGGAATGCCTGCCCTAAGCGTGGACAACATCGCAGAGCGAATGTGTCACGATGAAGATACGTGGAATGTGGTAAGCAGAGTCGTGAGGCAAATATTGTCAGAGCTGCAGCGTAGATGGAGAAGGGACCAGCAAACAAGCGTCGGCTCGGAGGAAAATCCAGCATAGTGAGCAGTGTTGGCCTCGGGTCGTCGGGGCGCCGGTGAACCGGAAGTTTTCTGCCAACCGGAATCGTCGGACCGACTTCGGCACTCGATCAGTCAACCTGCTGAAGAAAGAAGAAAGAAGAAGGAAGTGCTTCTGGGTATGTAGGGCACCGCCAGTGCGGACGTTATCCACCACCGGAACTGCCGGACCACCTCTGCAACCCGAAGACGAAGTCGGCGCAATGCGCGAAAGCGTCCCCTGCGATAGCCGCCGGTAGTCGGGGCACCATCAGTGCGGAAGTTTCCTTCACCGGAACTGGTGGACCACCCTCGACGCCGGGGGAAGTCAGGAGGATTCGAGTGAGGAAGTTTGCGGCACGACCGCCGAGGATCGAGACAATGTAGCAGTGGATCTCAGCAAGCCAGTCGGCGAACTAGCCTAAGCTTAGGGGCCGGAATTTTAGAAGAAGTGCATGAGCACAGCCCCCAGAAGTAGTCGCAGCATCCCGTGGTCCCGGGGGATCGAGGCAAGGAGGATAAGGGACCGGTTTATCCGGGAGGCACATTTTAGCAGGTCAGGAGAGCCCATCCCTGTTCGCCTTCGAGCATAGTGTGGATGCTCAAGCGTGTCTGTCGCGCAGATTTTTGATGGCCTTTAACCCTTGTAAAAAAAAAAAAAAAAAAAAACACACACACTTCAATTAGTGGTAGTAGTGTAGACGACAACCCCTTCGCAAGTCGGCAGCTCAGTGCGCAGTGCCAGCGTGGGTCACTTAACCTTTCTCTCGACTAAAAAAACACCGGGAGAGGTTATTGACGGCCCATGGCTTGTGGAGGCGATGAACCGCAAACGCGATGGGCTCTCGGCCTTCGAGGTGGCGACGGAACAGACGCCATCATCGACTTTTCGTCATCGAAGCATAATATCAGTAAGGACCTCAAAAGGAGCTTGCAGAAACTTCGAAAGTCGATGCTGGACGCCAAGCTGGAAACGGCGGTCGGGACGGCCAAGTTCGAACCCGTGAAATCCATGGAGTCGAGGTTCTACCCAGACTGAGGCCCAAGAATTCGCAGATTTGGCCAAGGTCGAATCGAACGAGAGCGTGCCAGCGAAGACGGTGGTGACAACGTCTAACAAGACCGAGACTCAAGCCTTCGCAGGCACGTCGGTGGCTGCTCCAAAGGAGCAGACACAAAACGGAGAGACAGTCTCCAGGGGATGAGCTCCTGGGGCCGCTCCAAAACGCGGAGGGTTACTACCCCGAACAAGGGTAGTGGGGCTGGGAAGCTGAACCGGCCAGGTACCTCCAAAACCCGGGAGGAAGGACCTGGAAAGGTCCGTCCACCCAGGAAAAGACGGTGGTGAAGGGGGTTACGGCAGGCTGAGAGCTCTCAGCCGCCCCAGACCAGGGAAATAGAGGGGATGACGCCTCCTGGACCCTGGTCAAGAACAAGAGGAAACCGAAGACGTTAAGGGCCGAAAAGAAGGCCCAAGCGAATGAGGGTAGCAAGAAGTCTAGGGTAGGCGCCAATCGCTCCAGGGGCGATGCCCTAGTCATCAAAACGGACGAGGCTAAGTACTCGGACGTCTTGAAGGCGATGAGGAGTGACGTCAAGCTCGGTGAACTCGGCACCGACGTACGTCGAATAAGACGTACTCGGATGGGCGAGATGATCCTCGAGCTAAAGCGGGGCGTCTCGCAAAAGGGCGCCGCCTACAAGAAGTTGGCGGAGGAAGTCCTAGGCGAGACGGTCAAGGTGAGGGCACTCACGACGGAGGTGAATCTAAGGGTTAAAGACCTGGACGAGATCACCGAAGTCGAAGAGCTCGTCACGGCACTGCGGCGACAGTGCGAAGTGGAGGCGTCCACCGCAGCCGTTCGGCTACGGAAAGGTCCGGCAGGGACACAGGTAGCATTGGTTCGGCTACCTGCAGCGGACGCCTCCAAGGTAGTCAAGTTAGGGAGCGTCAAGGTGGGGTGGTCGGTATGCCCTGTGGGCATATACGAGCAACCCGAAGTTTGCTTCAAGTGCCTGGAACCGGGGCACAAGCAATGGGACTGCAAAAGCTCTGTCGACGCTGCGGATTGGAGGGACATAAGGCACAATCGTTGCACGAACCCTCCCAACTGTTTGATCTGTTTCAGCAAAGCTGCGAACAGCAAGCACCCCATGGGGGGTTTCGAAGTGCCCGGCGTTTAAGCGTACTGAAAAATCACAGTGCAGGTAACGCAGCTAAACCTGAACCACTGTGATGCAGCCCAGCAACTGCTGTGTCAGACAGTTGCTGAATGGGGGACGGATATCGCCATCATAGCAGATCCTTACCGGGTACCCGCCAGGAACGGTAATTGGGTCACCGATGGGTCTAAAATGGCGGCGATATGGACAACGGGGAAATACCCAGTCCAAGAGTTGGTGTCTTCGACACACGAGGGCTTCGTCGTTGTCAAAATCAACGGGGTCTTCTTCTGCAGCTGCTATGCGCCTCCTCGATGGTCGATCGAGCAGTTCGGTCGAATGCTAGATTGTTTGACGGGTAACTTGATGGGGCGTAGGCCGGTGGTGATAGCGGGGGACTTCAACGCTTGGGCCGTGGAATGGGGAAGCCGATCCACGAATCAACGAGGGCAGATCCTGCTGGAATCACTGGCCATGTTGGATGTGGACTTGGCTAATGTCGGTACCAAAAGTACCTACAGCTGGAACGGTGCCGAGTCGATTATCGACGTTACGTTCTGGAGCCCTGGCCAAACGAGTAGTTCGAACTGGAGGGTAGATGATGGCTACACTCACAGCGACCACCTGGCGGTTCGCTACAGTATCGACTATACGACCAGCATTCAGCGGACGGAAGAAGGGGCTAGGCCTAGTCTTCGTATGTGGAAGACATCATACTTCGACGACGAGGTGTTTAAGGAAGCGCTCCGCCGCGAGCACAATACTCTCGGTCTGAGCGGCGAGCAGCTGGTAACAGTACTCTCGCGTGCATGCGATGCCACCATGCCTAGGAAAGTCCACCCTAGGAATGGGAGACCACCGGCTTACTGGTGGACTCAAGCAATTGCGAACCTGCGCCGCGCCTGCCTACGGGCAAGGAGAGGCGGATGCAGCGAGCACGCACACAAGAGGAGCGTGTTGAACGACGGGTGGCGTTCGTGGCTGCTGGAGCTGCTCTGAAGACTGAGATTAGATCAAACAAAAAGCCTGCTTCGAGGGCCTGTGTCAAAGTGCCAACGCGAATCCATGGGGTGACGCCTATAGGGTCGTAATGGCCAAGACACGTGGGGCGATGGCCTACAGAGCGGTCTCCAGAGATGCTGGAGAGGATCATCGCGGGGCTCTTCCCACGTCACGACCCAAGTCCCTGGCCACCCTTTGTGGAGCTGCCACGGGCCAGGGTGGCCGACGAGGGAAGAGTAACGGTGGATGAACTTGCGGGGATTGCACAGTCCCTTAGTGTAGGTCAGGCGCCAGGACCGGATGGTATTCCGAACCTGGCCATCAAAGCGGCCATTGCCGAGGCTCCAGAGATGTTCAGATCAGTCATGCAGAGATGCCTGGACGAGGGAGTCTTCCCTGAAGCATGGAAAAGGCAGAGCTTGGTCCTATTGCCAAAAGCGGGGAAACCACCGGGGGATCCGTCGGCATATAGACCAATATGCCTGCTTGATACGGCGGGGAAGGTGCTCGAGAAGATCATCCTCAACAGGTTGTTGATACGCACGGAGGGTGCGGATGGTCTATCGAGTAACCAGTTTGGCTTCCGAAAGGGTAAGTCGACCGTAGACGCTATCTTGTCGGTTACCAAATCCGCGGAGATAGCTATCCAGCGTAAGAGGAGGAGAGTTCGCTATTGTGCAGTAGTGACTCTCGACGTGAGGAATGCTTTCAATAGTGCCAGTTGGGCAGCTATTGCAGATGCGCTCCTGCGTCTTGGAATTCCCGAGTACCTGTACAAGATTCTCGGAAGCTACTTCCAGAATCGAGTACTGGTATACGACACGGAGGCGGGTCGGAAGTGCGTTGACATAACCTCAGGGGTTCCGCAAGGTTCCATACTGGGTCCGGTGTTATGGAACGTCATGTACGACGGTGTCTTGAGGTTGAAGTTCCCGGTGGGCGTGGCAATCGTCGGCTTTGCTGACGATATTACGCTGGAGGTCTACGGCGAATCGATCGAAGAGGTGGAGTTGACTGCAGCCCACTCGATCGCAATTGTGGAGGAGTGGATGAGTTCCAGGAAGTTAGAACTGGCTCACCACAAGACTGAGGTGGTTGTTGTTAACAAGCGGTGATAAGGGCAGGCAACTGCACGGTCACCTCTGAACTCTCCATCAAACTCTTGGGGGTAATGATCGACGATAAGCTCACCTTTGGTAGCCACGTCAATTACGCCTGCAAGCGTGCCTCCACAGCTATAGTGGCATTGTTCCGGATGATGTCCAATAGCTCTGCGGTTGATGCCAGCAAGCGCAAGCTTCTGGCTAGCGTCACTCTGTCCATACTGAGGTATGGAGGCCTAGCTTGGGGCACGGCCCTGCGTATTAACTGCTACAGAACTAAGTTAGAAAGAACGCATAGTGCCTAAGAGTTGCGAGCGCGTACCGTACCGTGTCGCACGATGCACTTTGCGTCATCACCGGTATGATGCCTATCGACATAGTTATCGGTGAAGACATAGAGTGCTTCGAAATGCGCGGCACGAGAGGCATCCGTAGGACTGTCAGGTTGGCCTCATTGGTCAAATGGCAGCGTGCGTGGGACAGTTCCACTAAGGGTAGATGGACACATAGGTTGATACCGGAGATAGGTACGTGGGTCAAGAGGCGCCATGGGGAAATCACTTTCCACCTGACCCAGGTCCTTACAGGCCATGGTTGCTTCAGACAGTACCTACACCGGTTCGGACACTCTGAGTGTCCGGTGTGCGCCGGTTTAGCGGAAACTGCGGAACACGTGTTGTTCGTGTGGCCGCGTTTTCGCATAATGCGTGACCACATGCTTGCCACATGTGGTCTGGAAACTACCCCGGACAACCTAGTCCGGAGGATGTGTAAAGATGAAGTTGGCTGGAACGCCGTTTTATCGGCTATCGTCCAAATCGTCTCGGAGCTACACAGAAGGTGGCGCGTGGACTCGAGGAATGGCTTGTTCAGGCGCAAATAAGAGGTGGTCCAAGGGTTCGGAGTGCGCTTTATGGGTTATACTGGCCATGTGGTCGAACTCGATCCTTTTATCGAACAAGTGGCCGCGTGAAGAACAACATGGTATCGTCACTTTCGCGGCGGCGGTCAACCAGGCGGGTTCCGAGCCCGAGGACGGAAAGGGGTCCTCGTCAAGGCTGGGGCAGGCGTAGGCACCGCGTCGGCAAGTCCCTCTGTGTGCTGGCGAATAGGCCCTATCGCAGAAAGGTCAATTTGGGGTGCACGCGGCATCATCACTCTTGATACCAGTCGTGCAGAGGGAAGCAGGCGCGAAGTCGACCCTTCCCACCTTCCGAGGACATAGGGCGTGGTAAGGCCACCTGGAAAGCCGGCAATGCGCTGGCACGATACCATGGTGTTCTTCTAAAAGCGAGTCACGATGTTCGATGCTGCAAGGACACGCAGCTAACCTCGAGGGTGCGTTATGCACTCGCCCCCCTTTGAAGCATTACTTTCTGGTTGTACCGAAGGGACGATGGACTTAGCGGCAATGGAAACGATTTAGCTTGTCGGGGATGCAGTCCTGCCTCCCTCATTGGAGGTGGCCCTAACCCAGCACTTCCTGGTCAACCCAGGATGTCTGTTGAGCAGATTCCCTCCATTGTGTAGGAAGAAAAAAATACACACACACACACACACACACACACACACACACACACACACACACACACACACACACACACACACACACACACACACACACACACACACACACACACACACACACACACACACACACACACACACACACACAGACATTTCACATTTCTCACTTCGCACTTCTCCTTTTTCACAGTCGGAAGTGAAGTAAGAAACGTGAGATAAGGAGTGAAGAGTGAGAAGTGAGACGTCGAACTTATCTTTGCTCACTCCTCATTTCTCACTTTTTACTTTGCACTTATCACTTTTCACAGTGAAAAATGAGAAGCACAAAGTGCGTAGTGAGAAGTGAGAAGCGGAACAATCATGGAAATGATATTTCTATAGGTTCCTGGGCTACTCGGGTTCAATCCGGCACAATCCGGAGGACCTCTGGAATGACCATTTTTTAAATTGAGTCAAACTAGGTCGTGCGATAGCTTAATCTTCATGCATTCACAAAGCAATGATCGAAATGATATTTTCAAGATTCCTGTGACACTCTGGTTCAATCCGACCACATCGGCCATAATCCAGTGGATCCTTTTTTCATCTTTTCGACGGTGGACCAATTGTTTGTAGGTGGTCAAAAGGCCACTGAAGGCGTAACGATTCTGGTTGCCGTTTGTCCAAACACAGTGAATTTAGATTTAGGCGATAATGATTCCGTGACGATTTATTTGATTGCATTTTGTTTTAAGTAAGACATCTGTTTCTCTGTGGAAATAATATTCAAGGGGTTTCTGGGCCACTTGGGTTCAATCCGGTCATATCGGCCACAATCCGAAGACCTACGAAATGGATATTTTTTAAATTCAATCAAAATAGGACGTGTGCCCCCTCATACTTGATGATTTCACGAAACATGAAATAAATTCTGTTTTTGTGGCTCTTAGGCCAAAGTAAAACTTGTTCAATTGGATAAATACAGGTAATAAACATCAAGCCTAGTCTGGTCGGATTGAACCGCAGTCGCCAGGGAACCCTTAAAATGTCATTCCATCATTGCTGACCTGTTTGATTCAATTTAAAACCATTCCGTAGTTTCGTCAGGCTGAAGCCGATGTGAACGGAACTGCTGTCCAAATTCAAATCACTGGAATGTGGCCAATGTGACCATATTGAACACAAGTGGACCAGAAACCCCTTAAAACATTATTCTTATCGTTGTATTGCGGAATTGTGAAGTTTGAGGTGTCGCATGATTATTTTAGCTCAATTTA
This sequence comes from Armigeres subalbatus, assembly GCF_024139115.2. Taxonomy (NCBI): domain Eukaryota; kingdom Metazoa; phylum Arthropoda; class Insecta; order Diptera; family Culicidae; genus Armigeres; species Armigeres subalbatus. The sequence continues at coordinate 47,743 of NW_026943376.1, read as the reverse complement.
GGAATTTCTTTTCTGAAGGTCCCTCGGATTGCGGTCGGGTTGCCCATGCCCAAGAACACTGAAAATATCAATCCCATCATTGTTTTGTGAAATCATGACTTAAATTTATTAATGGTCTCTTTTTCCGGGGACAACTGATCCCAACGTATTCTGAAATAATTCTGGAGGAGGGTTGACCCAAATCTAGTGTGAATCAAAAACTGGGATCCATCCGGATCGAATGCAGCTTGTTGCGAAAGAATCGGTCAAGAAATGTGATTTTTACATCAGTTTTAATTTTTGAAAGATTTGAAAAACGTTGACATCATGATAAACCGAAAAAAAAGTTTGCAAGACGAAGAACTATCATTTTAACGAATGTTTTAAAGTCAAAGAGCGTTCATAGTTTGCTTATAGCAGTACTTTCAGTTTCAGGAAAGTATCAGATTTTCCGACAGGCTGCAATGGTCAGAAGTGCAATTAGTATCTTGCGTCTTTTTCACGGACTCTTTACAAATAAAGCAGTTTTTGCATCACCTCTAAATAAACCTCTAGATAATTACCGAAAGTCAGCTAATTAAATGAAGAACAAGAACAAGTAAGCAGACTAATTTCGATACGAAAGACTTAAAAATATCCACAATCGACATTATGTTGATGATGATGATACTACCATCTATTGCAGCAATGCACCTCCCAGTAGCACTGGTCATATCTAACAAACGATTCATACTTATATTATTGTTAGTATTTCATCAAACTCAGGTTTGAAGGGCCAAAATGGTTGGAGTGGTTCCAAAATCTATGACACATATGGATCCCCAACAAGGACATCAGATTGCTGATCCGGTTTCGGTTCCAGTCAAAACTACATCATCCAATAGCGAAGACATAATTATATCCGGTGGATGCTTCATTTGTTTGTATTTCGCTTTTGTTTTCAAAAAAACTGACTTTTGCAATCTTTTTTCCCAAGAGGGTAAATCGACGATTTACTCTCACTCTCTCTTACATATATGGTCATCGAGGACTGTTTGTAATCAATTATTGAAGGGGAAAGGGTCGAATGCCACTAGGCCGAACAAACCATTAGGCCGAAACCCATCTAGCCGAAAGGGTCATTTGGCCGAAAGAGTCATTTGGCCGCGAAGGTCATTTGGCCGAAAGGGTCATATAGCCGAAAGGGTCATTTGGTCATTTCTCTTTCCTCATTTCTCACTTTCCACTGTGAAAAGTGAGTAGTGCGAAGTGAGTAGTGAGACTACTCATTTCGCCCTTCTCACTTTTTATAGTGAGAAGAGAAAAATGAAGAGTAATAATGAGATATTCGGCCAAATTACCTATTTGGCCAAATGACCCTTTCGGCCAAATTACCCTCTCGGTCTAATGACCCTTTCGGCCAAATGACCCTTTCGACCAAACGACCCTTTCGGCCAAATTACCCTTTAGGCCAAACGACCCTTTCAGCATAGGCGTAGCCAGGATTTCGAGAAGGGGGGGGGGGGGGGGGGAACTTTTTTGGTCTTCTAAATCGTAGTTTTATAGTAGTTTTATAAAAACACATGAATATTAACACACGAAGCCAATTCCAAAACAAAGGAAAAAAAAAAGATGATTAAAACAATTATGGATTTAAAATTCGTGATTTATTGCTCATCAGATATTTTTAAATAAAGTGAGAAAAATATTATCGAACTTAGTATTCAGAAAGAATATAAAATCGGAATGCCTCCAGTAACTTCTTCGGCAGTGTCTACAGGAAATCCACCATAAATTTTGCCGGGAATTGATTCGAAAATTCCACCATTATTTACTCCAAGAAAATCTTCACGAACTTCTTTATAAGTTCTGCAGAATTCCCTAAAATAATTCAAATAATTTCGTGCTGTGTCCCATAATTTTTAAGAATAAGAATATTCCGTGGAAATTCCGCAGAATTGCCGGTAAACATTCCTGAGAATCTAACGAAAAATCTTCGAATTTCTTGTGTAAATTCCATAAAATTTTCCGTGAATTGTTTCGAATAATTTCTTGTGGAAATTTCAAAGAATTTCTCCAGGAAGTCCATCGGAAATTCATACAGAAATTATACCGAAAATGAAATCAACAATGGAATTTTCGGAGAAATTCCTAGATTATTTCGCAATAAAATCCTGAAAGAATTCCGGTGGAAACTTCAAGATTTCCACTGGGAGATCCTCCAGGAGTTTCTCCGAAAATTCCTCCTGGAATTCTTCCAGGAGTTTCACCGGCATTTCCACCAAGAATTTCTCTAGGATTTCCTTCGAGAATTATTCCGGTAGTTCTATCGGCAGTTCCTCTGAAAATTCTTCCGGGAATCTCGGCAGATTTGTAATTTATTTAGGCTTCTTCAGGAATTTATATAGATTTTCCACCAGAAGCTCCTCCAAGAATTTCTCTGCGAGCTCCTCAGGGAATTCTCCGGGAGGTCCTCTGATGATGATGATGGTCCAGCTACAAACCCCAACAAAAGTTTCAGCTAGACGAGATTTGTCTATAAGATGAATTCTCTTGTTTCCGAGAATGCTTCTGGAAGTTTCTCCGGGGTTCCTTTGAAAATTCTCCCGGAAGATTCTTCAGAAATTCTTCCAGAAAATTCGTTCGAGAGTTCCTCCGGGAATTCCACCAGCAATTCATCCGGGAGTTTCTCCGGAAATTCTTCCGGGAGTTCCACTACTAGCTCTTCCAGGAAATCATTCAGGCTTTTTTTCAAGAAATCATTTAGGCTTTCTTCAGAAATTAAGCTGGTAATTCCTCCCGAAGTTCTTCCGATAGTTTCTCTGGGTCCTCTAGGAATTCTTCTAGGAGTTCCTCCTGAAATTACAGGTATTTCAGGAGTTCTTACGGGAGATCTTACTACTACTCCGGCAGTTCCTTCGGGAATTCCTCCGGGAGATCCACCAGCAGTTTCTACGAGAATCCCTCCGGGAGTTTCACCGGCAGTTTCCCCGGGTGTTTCTCTGAAAAGGAACTCCCGGAGGAACTCCCAGAGTAATTTCCGGAGGAACTCCCGGGGGATTTTCTATAGGAATTTCCGGAGAAATTATCAGAGGAATTCTCGGAGGAACTGCCGGTGGAACTTCTGGAGGAATTTATTGAAGAACTACAGGAAGAATTTCCGAAGGAAATCCTGGAGGAACTCTCGTAAGAATTCTAGGATGAACTCCCAAAGGAACTTCCGTAAGAATTCCAGAAGGAACTTCTGGAAGAACTCTTAAAAGAACCTCTCGAAAGAATTCCCGTAAGAACTCCCAGAGAAATTCTCCGAGGAACTTCTGCAGGAATTTGTAGATAAATGCCTAAAGAAATGCTAAATGAATTCCTGGAAGAAAGCCTGATTGAATTCCAGAAGGAACTACTGGTGGAACTTCAGAGGAACATCCGGTGGAATACCCTAGAGGAAGAGAAAAAATATTTCGGAAGGAACTTCCGAAATCCTATTTCCCGTGAAATTCCTGTCAAATATCGTCTGGGAATTCCCTGTGAAGTTCCTGGAGGTATTACCGGAGAATTTTTTGGAAATTCCTGAAGGAACTCCTGGAAAAGTACCTGAAGAAACTCCCGAAAAAATACCTGTAAGAATTTCTGGGGAAATACTTGGACGTATTCCAGGAGAAATTCATGAAGATATTTCTAGAGGATTTCTTGAAAGATATTCTGAAGTAATTGCGAAAAGAATTCCAGATTGGAATGCTAGATGATTTCGCTATTGAATGTTTGGAGGTATTCCCGGAAAATTTCCAGGAAGTAATCCCGGAGGATTGTATAACATTTCACCGAAAACTATTTCGCGGAATTCATTTTCGCGGTTGAACATTTCGCGGAATAACATTTAGCGGTTTGTAACTTTTCGCGGTACGGCATTTGGCGGTTTGTACCTTTTCCCCGAATGACTTTTGGCGGAATGTACCATTTCGCGGAATGCACCATTTCGCGGAATATTAATAATAATAGCTCAGTGTTCATTCAGCAATTCCACCAGCAATCACCTGCGAAGTTTCTAAGCCAAGCTATCATTTTTTTGCATTCGTATAACACGTTAAATCTTTTATACCTAAAAAAATCGAAAAAAAATTTCTTTAAATTTCCTAGACCGGGCCAGAAGTTGAACCCAGCTTGCTTCAGCATAGCCTTGCTTGGCAGCCACGCATCTTCCCGCACGGCTATGGAAGGTTTTCAATTGTCCCTTACAAATCCTTTAGAATATCTGGCAGATGGGCCAGATGTAATGAAGGGATTATCTCCTCTCTTTATTTTGTTACGTTTTTATGAATAATCCTTTATTGCTTCGTTTTGCATTATACCGAAAAAAAACTTATTCATTTAAATATTGAATTACATCCTATCTTCGCTTTGTACCAGGTAGACGCTACCATTTAAAGAAGGCATTATCCCTTCCTTCGCCTTATACCGGGCAGATTCGTTCTTTTAAAGAAGGTTTTATTAACTACTTTTGCCTTATACCGGGCATCCACATCCATACAAAGAAGGCATTACCAACACTTTCACCTTATATCGGGCAGATGCATCCATTTAAAGAATGCGTTACTCCTCCCTTCGCCTTACACCGAGCGGACAAGTTCTTTTAAAAAAGGTATTATCAATTCCATTCGCCTTATACCGGGCAGATGCATTCATTCAAAGAAGGCGTTACCCCTCCCTTCGCCTTATACCGGACAGATGCGTTCTTTTAAAGAAACCATCATCCACTCCTTTCGCCTTTTACTGGGCAGATGCATTCATTTAAAGAAGGCGTTTTTCCTCCCTTCGCCTTATACCGGGCAGACGCGTTCTTTTAAAAAAGACATTATCAACCCCTGTTGCCTTATACCGGGCAGACTAGGGTTCGGGTCGGGTTCGGGTTTGAGAAATTAGTACAAAATCGGGTTCGGGTCGGGTTTGTGAGATAAAAAAAATCGGGTCCGGGTTTAAGAAATAAAACACTGAATATTATTTTATTCAGTTTTATTAATTGTGAGGCTAGTTCGTTGTTTAGGATTAAATTTTTTTCGATTTAAAAACGAACAGAAAATATCTAGTTTGAATTTTTGGGAAAAACTTTAGTGCGGGCTTAAATAATTAAATTATGTCGGGTTTGGGTCGAGTACGGGTTTACAAATGTAAAAAATCTTGGGTACGGGTCGGGTTCAAGTACGATAAAAAAATATTCCGGGTTCGGGTCGGGTCCGGGTTTGAAGGAAATTTACAAATCGGTTTCGAGTCGGGTTTGGGTTTGCAAAACGTGTTTTCCCTTTACCGGGCAGATGCGTTATTTCATAGAAGGGACTATCTCCTTTCTTTATACCGAGCAAACGTGTCCATTTCAAGAAGGCATTGTTTACTCACTTTGCGTTGTACCGGCTGGACGCGGTCATTCAAAAAAAGCATTACCTTAATTTATCATTTAAATCGCAATCCAAAAGAATTTAGCCCCAATTGTATGTAATTAAGCAGAATTTGGTAAATATTTCAATGATATTTATTCTAACTGGATTCCGCCAAATGGCATTCCGCGGAAAGATTTTCGGTCAAAAGGTGCATTCCGCGAAATGTATTTCGGAGTATTGGTACATTCCGCGGAATGTCGTACCGCGAAAAAAAAATCAGCGAAGTGTTTTTCGGTGAAATAGTATACAACCATCCCGGAGGAATTAAAGGAAGAGTTCTGAGAGGAATGCCCGAAGAAGTTCCTAGAAGAATTTCCGAAGGAATTTCTTATAGATTTACAAGTGAAATTATGGAGCTAAATCGGAGGATTTCTGTCATTTTTTTTGAAGAAACTTCTGGTAGAATTTTGGGAAGAAATTCCGTATGTATTTTTGACGGAACTCTCGAATGCATGCCTGAAGGAAATGCCGGATTCTTCCTGAAGAGAGAATAGCCGAAGAAATATCAAGAAGTAAATCTTGGAGAGAAGAAAAGAAATCTTCAAGGAATTTCCTCGTGAATTACCTAAAAAAAATTAGTGGGGGGTTTCTAGATAAGGAGGAATTACAATTACATGAGAAGGATTTTCGAACGATTTTCAGAGGAATTTGTGGATAACTTCACACGGAGGAATTCAGAAGGGAGATTCTAGAAGGATTTCAAGAAGAATTGCGAGCCCGAAATGTTTCGAGTTGTTTGAACTTTCATATATTATGGATCCTGAATGCCCTAATAAGTTTTGGGTATTTTTTGAATTTCAACCACCTATTTCTGTAAGGTACACTGGGGGAAGTGGAAAAGGAAAAATCGATAGTGCATGTTTGAATTAGTGTAAAATCAGTTTAAATGATCTAAATGCGTTAAATCAAAATGGGCTATCAAAAACAGTCAATTTTGCACCAACTGTGCAGTAATTCATACCATTTTGGTCGCTTGAAATTTATGGAAATAGATTTTAAAATAAGGAGTCGTTTTTCCACTTACCCTAGTGGGATGGGGTAAGTGGAAAACCCATGTTACCTTGACCTTCAATAGTGATGAGTAGTTGCATATAACTATAATCAACACGATAATTGCTCTGAGTATCTTTTGTGGAATAATTTCATTACTTTAACGGAATAGATCCTCAAGGAATTCTCGTAATAGCTAGGGGAGGGCTGGTTTTGCCTTTTCGAACACTGAGTGTATGTAAAATCTATATGTTCGCCCCAAAGATGTACTTTTTAAGGAAAAAATGGGACGTACAGGGTTATAGACTAATCAACTTAGTTTGACGAATTGAAACGATGTCTATATGTGCGTATTTGTTTGTATATGTGTGCGCAAAGCACGTACAAAACTATCAGTTATCCTTAAGCACTTGTCCTTAACCGATTTGTTCGCAAACAAAAAATTGCATTCAACGGCGAAACTTGTTATGAATAAAAATTAATATGAATTATAGAATATATTTACCTATCAGTGCTATTTTTAACTTTCTTATACATTTTTTTCATATGTAAAACATGTGAAAGGCATCAATACCGATAGGTAGATTAATCAGGCATTTTCTCATTTGTATTAGTCCAATAACCACTGAAATCACAATGATAACAAAGAAGGAACACATTATGATTCACAGCTGTCGAAATAAACCCTGGAGGGAAGCAAAAAATTCCGTAATTAGAACATTATCCACTTCCCCCGCAGTGTTTGATACCTGGGGTAAGTGTAAAATCTTTGAATTATTTGCTCTCTTGGTACAAACCACTACCAATTGAATGGGATTAGTTTAATCATATATATAATAGCCCTGTTTGTCTGTCCGGTGACTAGCCAATCAGACGCAGCACGCGGGGAAATTCTCACAAAAAATAAAATATTTGACACAAAATATGTTTACTATCAGATGCAGAAAACAAAACCAGTGACAACCTTAGATAATCAGACACAGCATTTGATGAAAAAAATCACAGACAACATACGTTGAAAAATTTGATTTTTTTTAAATGCAGGAAAAAATTTATCACTCTTAAAAATTGAAAAAAAAAAAACACTAGCCACGGGCGCTTTTGCGTCCACAAATAAACTAGTTCTATTATAATGGTCACCTGTGATATAAATTCAATGGAAACAGGGACAATTGGGTGCAAATAAGAATTGATTTTATGAATGCAAAATCAACTTTTCATGAAACCTAAAATTACAGTTCAAGCGTTAACCGTGTTAGTGTATGTATTAAACAAATTTCAACATAGTATTAGTGTGAGTATCAAAGTTTATTCTTGCATAATGTTATGATGTGGTAAAAACTGTCAAGTATGTACAATTCCAATTTTTCTAGTCGATTTTTACACTTACCCCCTTTTTCCACTTCCCCCAGTGTACCTTATATGATTGGATCGTAGAATGCACATGTTTGAGGGAATTCATTTCAGTACCCGTTCAATCTTTCCACAATGTAGGGGGAGGGGCGGCGCCTCAAGCCCCCCGCCTCCCCCTGGCTACGCCCTTGCCTTTCAGCCTTATGACCCTTCCGCCAAATGACCCTTTCGACCAAACAACCCTTTCGGCCAAAAGACCCCATCAACCAAACGACCCTTTCGGCCAAATGACCCTTTCGGTCAAATAACCTTTTCGGTCAAATGACTTTTTCGGCCAAATGACTTTCAACCTAATGATCCTTTCGGTCAAACGACCCTTTCGGGCAAAAGTCCCTTCCGGCCGAATGACCTTTTCGGTCAAACGACTCTTTCGGCCAAATGTCTTTCGTCCTAATGACCCTTTCGGCTATGCGACCCTTTCGGCCTAACAACCCTTTCGGCCAAATGATTTTCAGCCTAATGGTTTGTTCGGCCAAATGGTATATTCGGCCAAACGACCTTTTCGGGCAAATGGCCCATTCCGCCAAATGGTTTTCGGCCAAATGATCTTCCCCTCTGATGAAACGGGTAATTTGGCCGAACGGGTTCAAAGACCGTAAATATCGTTTGACCAAACAGGTCATATGACCGAAAATTTTATTCGGCCGAGCGGATCATACGACCGAGAAGAAGGTCGTTTGCTCAACAATCTTCTTCTTCTTCCCATTGGCATTACATCCCCCATTGGTGCAGAGCCGCTTCGCAGTTTAGTGTTCAATAAGCACTTCCACAGTTATTAACTGCGAGGTTTCTGAGCTAAGTTACCATTTTTGCATTCGTATATCATGAGGCTGACACGATGATACTTTTATGCCCAGGGAAGTCAAGACCATTTCCAAACCGAAGATTTCCTAGACCGGCACCGGGAATCGAACCCAGCCACCCTCATCATGGTCTTGCTTTGCAGCCGCGCGTCGGCTAAGGAGGGCCCAACAATAGTGAATGTGAAAAGTTTGAAGTAATTAAATCGTGGAATAAAGAGAGAAAAGTCAGAAACAAGAAATGAAAAGTGAAACGATTTTTTTCCTAACTTCTTACAACTTATTTCTCATTTCTCACTTCTCACTCCGCATTTCTCACTTATCACTTTCCACTGTGAAAAATAAGAAGTGCGAAGTGAGAAGTGAGAAATGAAAAAGATGGAATGATGAGTGAGAAATTAGAAGCCAGACGTCTCACTACCCCTTTTTTTCATTTCTCTCTTCCTACTCTTCACCTCTACCTTCTCACTCTACATTCATCACTTCTCAATTCGCATTGCAATAGAAGTGCACCTGATTCTGCAGCGCAATGCATTTCTTATTGACTTTTACATCGTTTTGAAGTTCAGCGGTCCGATAACTGCAAAACTGTTGCAACTATCAAATTGCTGTCAAAAGCTTTGCAGTTAAATGACTTGCAGTTATCAAACGTCTGCTGTACAAAGATTTTTCTTAGAAATCCAAAGGAATCTCTTAAAATTCCGAGCAATTTTTCGTTAAAATCCAAACATTTTATTATTGAAATCTACATTTTGAACAACCTTCCGCGGAAATTCTAAAGAATTTTCCAAAGAAATTCCGGTTACAAACATAACCTACCAGCTTTTTAGAGGATCCACCTAATTCAATAAACATGTGAATTCGTATGAATTTACGCAAAATCGTCCAAAAAATCTTTATCAAAAAAAGCGTTAGAAACTTTACGGCCTCCGCGGCAAAAACGAAAGTGTATAACCATAGGATTACTGTTTTGACTGATAAGAATAAGCAGTTACTACTTACGTTTCTGTTTTTGATACAAATCAAGTCGGTTCTATCAGTTCCTGAAGTGCGGAATCTATACCGACGTGCCATGTCGCCCGGATTTATCGTATCAGATTTTCTGATAGGTGGCAGTGACCAAAAGGAAAATTAGTACCCTGCATCTAGTTCTTGGACTCTTTACAAACTAAATAGTTCTGGCCTGGTACCGTCTGCAAAGAGATCCATATTGTGATGTCCCACTAGATAATGACCGAAAGTTATCTAATCCAAAGTAGCATAGCTCACAAATCCCACCCATTACGTTCAACGGAATGCGTTGATAGGGCCCCATTATTTAAAAAAAAATGAAAAAATAGGAATATATTGGAACATGGACTAAAATTTTTTTCAAAAACGCAAAATCGTTGAAATTTTAGTGGAAATTATTTGAAAGATGTGTTGGAGATATTGCAATTTATTATAATTCATCTTCATTGCCTAATTTATCTTTTTATTTATTTTTATCTCTAATTTTATCTAAAGCATGCCAACTTCTTTTGTTAATTTTGTCCTCAAGTCCTCAAATTTATCAAATTTAAAAGCGATTGTGTACTGTTAGTTTGCTCATCAAATTGTTTTAACTTTTCTCGGCAGTGTAAACGTGGAATCCCGTCTAGAAGCCCCTTGAATTCAACCGAAACAACCGATATTTTCTTCTCACACATAGCAAATCCTTTCCCCCTGTAGTAAACCTTAACGCAATTTAAATCCTTTCCCTGCAAAGACGAAAGATACACAAATTTATTGCCCAATCGTCTCCCGAATCACACCGTTTCTTCGCGCCGCGTTGACTCACCCGTTTGGACGTGGTAAATCTAGCCAATATCCGGAAGTCAGTCTCAAATCGGTCGCTTCCGACATCATCGCTTTTATAGTATACTGAGGATTTTCACACCTACTCCTCCGTCCTGTCACATGTGGAAAATAGATAGAATTCATACGTTCCGGTTAAAGGAACTCTCCTATTTTACAACATTTTCTATGCGTCGTACCCCTTTCCACGGGTTTGTGTGAATCCGCGAACGACAACAAGACGAACGGTAAATTGAATATCCAATCGAGAGACATTTTTCCTGCTTTCTTCGTAGCTATTGACACTTGGTAATCGATTTAAATTTTATTTACTGTCTGCTTTTAAAGGGAATCTAAGCTGTCTCGGGATTTTCGTTCAACCAGGAAATTGGTAGGAAATAAGCGTCACGTCCAGTAGACTTTTTTGCCGCCGGGAATAAGGCATTGGAAAAGGTGTTCAGAAAAGTTCTTCAAATTCTAAGAAATGATAAAAAAATCTAAGGTGCCCAAACAGGATGTTTAATTGAAATATCTTGTTGACCGGGAGTTTGTTTCCCAACATGAAAAAGAAATTAAAAAGTTTACCCCCACCTTCGTTCGATAAAGTTACCGAATGACGGCAATCACCGTTATTAGCCACTGGGAAGCATCGTCATATCGGACAGGAATCACCTTCGTCATCCGGGCTGGGGAGTCCCTCGGGCTCCGCAATAAGGTGATATTCACTTTTTTATCACTTTCACACTTTTCCTCACGAACAAGCGAACTTTTTCGCACTTTTACTTGTGAAGCAACTCGGCTCACAAGAATAGGAATTTGGAGGGGGAAACAAACTCTTGTTACAACTTCTCACCGGGAGCCACACTGCCTGCGAGAGTGTCGATAAAAAACAATGACACGGCTACCTACCGACCGTGGAGTACTGGCCAGCATCTCTGTCCGGGTGATGCCGGTCGGAAGTCGTCAGCTCGTCGCCGTCTACCGACGACGCACAGCAGGACAAGTGTAAGGAGCTCGGGAAAGTTTTCTCGTTTAGCTTCCGGTGGTAATGATGGATCGCTTGACAGGAAAGCATAGCGGTGGTGTGTGGTTTTCGTCTTCAGTAGACTCGAACCAGGATTGACCGTTTGGAAGGGAAAATAATTAATTCAAAATAATATTTTTCAAATTCAAATTGTATAATATTGTCAAAAAAATAAACATATACATAATAAGGCTGCTCGGAGCACGTTGCTTTTCCCCTGACAAAAGCTAAGTACACAGACCATGTGTCCGAAACGTCGAATGAGAATAAACAATAATTTTGCTTGGATGTTATTTTAACCAGATTCCTGATTTCCATATAAACATGTCAATACAAGCAAGAAGATAAGCGAGGCTTTCCATATTGAGTGTCTTCATCCTTATCATCATCAGGAAGCTTCAAGATTACCGTAAAGGCCACAATCGTATAGGTACCCTATTTCCTGCGGCCATCGAAAACGAATCCAAAATCTTTCTTCTCCCTGTGCCAGCTTTTAGCCGTTGTCCGTTGGTCAGTCGCCTGCTGGGGGTGAACAAACGAAAATGCGAAAAATCACCAGATATGATTCTCACTCATCCCCGTAGATTTTTTTTTCATCATTGTCCTCCTGTCGTTGTTGCAGTTGTGAACGGATGAATCGGACGAAAGGATTTCACCACCTTTTGACAACAAAAGAAGCGGTCCTAATGAAAAAAAGAATTTTCCACTTTTCATCCCATCCCGAAAATGGATATTTCAATAGAGTGAAAGTGTATCCGTCGTCTTACTTTTTATTCCGCAACTGGTCCTCGGAGGAAGATGATGACAATAATGGTCTATGGTGTCCAGTTTCGAAGTGCAGATCGAACGAAGAGAAATGACCACAAAGGAAGTTGAATGGACCAAGAAACGTGTTTCCTTTCTTCAAGGGGTTTAATTTAGCGGATCTCTGCGACTGACGGAGGGAAGCAACACGGGAAGGGGGTGGTCGAGCGAAACGGTTCATCGTGAGATAGGTTGATGAACGAAAAATGCCTGCGGAGGAATCTAATTTCCTGTTTGGTAACCGGGCTTGAACTGCGTGATCTCGCACCGTTCGTGTGGGTTTATGAATAAGTCGGTCAATCCTGGTTGGACTGCGGTTGGTTTGGGACATTGTCACGCGGAATTGGGATTCAATAAAAAGCGTATTGGCATAAAATGTGATGGGGTTTGGTCGCACAGCCCTCACTGAGATTGACTGAACTTATCAACATAAATAAGTTTAATGCTCATTACCTCAATCCAATCCAAAAATTCGCAAACAAATTTCCAAAATCGATGAAATCGTCTCACGTTCCCTGGGAAGCTGATATCCTTACCTTATTAAGTGGATAACACTCAGGAGGGGTGTTAAAACGAGAAACTTTCTCCCTCTGGAAGCGAAACGAAAATCCACTCTAATCCTCTTTCAGCTGGGAAGCCCGTCTTACGGAGCGTTCGACATAAAAAAGAAAGAAACACGAAACGTCTTACTCACCGCTTCGCTGGATGATGGCTGGATCTTTTGGATGGTTCGGTGCAATTCCCATGGACCACACCGCAATGAAGAAAAGAAGCCACTTAAAAAGGTATCAAACTCCAACCAAACCGTCCTCCGAAGCTGGCGCTACTGGCTGGCTTATCTGGAGGAACGTAGAGGGGATACACTGAGAAGTGATTTGGTGTAGGATAGCGGAGTAGAAAAAAAACGTTTAATTTTTATAATTGATCCCCTCAGGAGTTGTATGGAGCGCTCCTTTCCGAGATTTCGCTACTGGAGGTGAGAAGGTTTTCTGTGACGAGTGAGAGATTTAGGTCTAATGCAAAATTCAAGCTGGATCTATGGTTTGATACAGTGAAAATTATGAGCCAATGGACATATAGCATCTATTAGGTACTGTGATTGTTAACAAATTATTTTAATCAGCGTCCAAGCATGTTTCTTTGAAAACACTGATATTTAAAGGCATATTCCGGAAATTTTTGACTGAACAAAAGGTTTAAGTGAAATTCTAATAAACAAGTGTTTTAATATGAACCTTGAAAAACCAAAAAAAAAACAATATACCTAGTTGGGCAATTTGCAAACAATTTTCCCGCTAAAGCGGTTTGTCCTTCTCGTAACAACAAAGTTGTACCGAAAGGCTATCATTTCACTCCATTTTGTGTGTGTGTGTGTGCACAGAAGCTAAAAGAAACATTAGCCAACTTTTCATATAGTAATCTTTAACCGATTTTGAATTTGATTACGATTGATTATTGCGTTTAAAAATTATAAAGGAAATTGTGTATCGAACTATTCAAGGATGATGTCTTGGCTATAAGCATATGCGGTATTTCGAAAAATGTCATTTCGGGTGGTTCGAAACGAAATTCCGTGGAATTTCGCGGAATTTGAACATGGGGAAATCTGATTTCTTGATTTCGTTTCGTTAAATTACAAAAATTTCGCTAGAAGAAAACTAGCTTTCAACGAAATTTAACGGAATTTCACGGAATTTTGAAGCGAATCTATCTTCTACCACAGACAAACAGACATAACACTCGTCAAATTTCCATCGTTCACTGATTTACTGGTCAATTCAAATAATCATTAGTTGACCAAACGATCACTAGGGGCGCGCGCATCGGATTTGCTCGAGATTGACGTTTGCTCACTACCGCCATTTGGCTCGTGATTTGTTCAACTAACTGAAATCAACAGATGTCGTTAATGTTTGCCCGACGATGAATTTGAAGTGAATGTTCAATGTGTTATATCTATATGCCTGTGCTTCTACCTTGCTTTATATTATCCGAAATATCGGCTGCCCCGCTGAACAAAATCATAAAGCTGTTTTCAAAATTTTATATTATACAAATTTGTTTACTGTACCGCTCATGAAAAAAATCTACTCCTCCCCTCACTTTTGGTCGCAACGAAAAATACGCTCCAGATACCCGAATAGACAATACAATAGAATTACATTAAAATATCATAAAATTGCAATACATTTTAATTTTGAACAACCAATTCTGTTGTTCTTCTGTTGTACCAATTAATTTTCCTTATTGTTGTTGCAATAAATGTACAATAAAATCTATTGACAGAAAAATGTTGGCAATAGAATAAAAATAAATTCTATTGAAATTGCAAAAATTTGTTCGAGAAATAAACGATTTTTTTATTGTTACGGTAACTAACAACCCCTATTTTCTATTGTAAAACTTCCATTTACAATAGGATTTATGGTAGAAAACAATATTTTTGAATGTTATTCTATTGTGAGCAACAATAGAGTTTATTGTAATTACAAATAAATTTATCGTATTGTTACAATACTTTCTATTGTAATTCTATTGGACTTTTTTATTCGGGTAGTCGCCTAAGAAAAACATGTCTTCTGAAAAAAGCTACATCGATTTTTTTTAAATATGGCCGCCACGTGGTGCTTTCCTGCGATGAATGTTTGGATAGCACGTGCTATTTGTACTGCAGAGAAATTTTTCACAACTATGAGAGCCTTGCAAAAAGATCACAAAAGTTGTCACTTTGTTGCAAGGCACAATATTAACGCCTACATAACTACAATAACCTCTTTCTGAGTGGATAAATACGTATTAAGTTTTCTTCTATAAAACAACTGAAGACGTTTTATAGAAGAAAACTTAAAACGTTTTTGTTTACGTTTTATTAGAAATGTTTCTCATTTTTAACAAAAGTGATCCGTTTCACTATTTAAGAAGTCGGGCTTAGAGTGATAATGTACTTATATTTATTACCAGACTAAGGCCGGAGTGGCCTGTGCAATACATAAAAGTCTTCTCCATTCAGCTCGGTCCATGGCTGCACGTCGCCAACCACGCAGTCTGCGGAGGGTCCGCAAATCGTCCTCCACCTAATCGATCCACCTTGCCCGCTGTGCACCTCGCTTTCTTGTTCCCGTCGGATCGTTATCGAGAACCATTTTCACCGGGTTATTGTCCGACATTCTGGCTACGTGCCATGATGCGTCTCCGAATTTCTCTGTTGGTATCGTTATCGGCGGTCACCAGGAGCCCAAGTACACGAATTCTTCAACCATCTCGATTATTTACATTGACTTCTCTTGAGCTTCTTCCTATCATGTACTTCGTCTTCGACGTGTTGATGACTAGTCCAATCCGTTGAGCTTCGTTTTTCAGTATGGTGTAGGCATCCTCCATCCTCTCAAAGTTACGTGCCATGATATCAATGTTGTCGGCGAAACGGACTTCGTGAGAATCGTGTCAATTTCTGCTCTTCGTATCACCCCTTCCAAAGCGATGTTGAATAGCAGACGCGAAAGACCATCACCTTGCCGTAACACACGTTTCGAAGGGAGTCGATAATGCCCCTGAAACTCGAACTTCGCACATCACCCGATCCATCGTCGCTTTGATCAACTGTGTTTATCCGGAAATCCGTGCTCGTGCATTAGCTGTCATAGCTGGTCCTTAACGATTGTATCATATGTGGCTTTGAAGCTGATGAATAGATGATGTGGGCATCGTTGTATTCGCGGCATTTCTGCAATGCCTGACGTACGGCGAATACCTGATCTGTGGTAGAACGTTCACCCATAAATCCCGCTGGTACTGTCCCATGAACTCTTTTTGCAATTGCTGTTAGTCAACGGCATTAAATTTGGGAGAGTACCTTGTCCTTGTACCTCGCCCTTTTTGTAGATGGGACACACGACACCTTCCATCCACTCCTGCGGCAGAATCTCATCCTCCCAAACCTTGGTAATCACCCAGTGCAGCGCTCTAGTCAGTGCCTCATAACCGTGTTTAAGGTCACCTGACGAGATCTTGAGCGAATCCAATTTTGAAAGTATTGCGTTTCAAGGCACCATTCGACACGGAAGCAACGCACAACTGTCATTTCTATTTTTTCCCGCATGCTGCGACGCAGCAAAGCTGAAAAATTAAAAATGACAGTTGTGCGTTGCTTCCGTATCGAATGGTGTGCCCTTCAAAAAGCGAATACTTTGAAAATTGGATTCCGTCAGGAGTGACCTTAAACAGATCTCCTGGTAGTTGGACAACTCCAGGGGCTTTGTTGTTTTTCAACCGGCCGGACTTATCCTGGATTTCCTGGAGATATGGAGCTAGAAGTCGCATGTCCTGAGCGCGTGCTCCTATGTTCATTACCATTACCGCCACCGTTGTCTGCCTTATCGCCATTCAGGTGCTCTTGAGTCGCTGCCGTCACATTTGGATCACCTCACGCTCGTTTGTAAGAAGGTTCCCGTTTATGTCCTTACAGATATCGGGTTGTGGCACGTGGCCCTTACGTGAATGGTTTAACTTCTTATAGAACTTTTGTGCGTTATTAGCGCGGTACAGTTGCTCCATCTCTTCACGGTCCCGATCTTCATGCTGGCGCTTTTTCCTCCGAAAAAATCGAGTTTTGTCTGTTCCACGCCCGTTTGTATCGTGCCTCGTTCGCCCTCGTGCGGTGTTGCAGCAATCTCGCCCATGCTGCATTCTTCTCCTCAACTAACTGCTGACAATCGCCGTCATACTAGTTGTTTCTCTGATCCGGGAGCACCGTGCCTAGTGTAGCGGTTGCAGTGCTTCCAATGGCGCATCGAATATCTCTCCAGCCATCTTCAAGAGACGCTGCGCCTAGCTGCTCTTCCGTTGGGAGTACCACTTCCAGCTGCTGCGCGTAGTCTCGGGCTAGTCTACCGTCTTCTAACCTAGCCCAAGACTACTACTGTAGTGTTGTACACCGTCGAGAGTTTTGAGCGCAGACATACTGCAACGAGGCAGTGGTCGGATTCAATATTCGCACTGCGGTAAGTGCGGACGTTCGTGATGTCGTAGAAGAAATTACCGTCGATTAGAACGTGGTCAATTTGGTTTTCCGTTACTTGATTAGGTGATTTCCATTTGGCCTTGTGGATATTTTTGCGGGGTAAAAAAGTGCTTCGAACTACCATTTCGCAGGAGGCTGCAAACTTTATGCATCGTTGGCCATTCGATACGGTGTGCAGACTATCCTCTCCGGAGGTGCAAATCTTATTGAGCGTCTGTTCTCCATGTCAGGATCGGCTCACAACAGCTTCTGTTCTCCATGTTAGGGGCGCTGATCATCGTCCGAGTGCCGGCGGGGACTCTATGAAACTGTGCACCATGGTCCACTAGAAATAAGGAGTAATGGTCCTCCGGAAATTTAGGGGCTTGGTGTCAGGCCCCTGCAAGCCAGCCAAAAAATTCACGCAACGAACAATCAACAAGAGTGTACGGACCGGAACCATCGGCGAAGACCACTGCGACGGAAAGATCTAGCGATTGGAAACTCGGTTCGTGGAACTGAAAATCTCTTAACTTCATCGGGAGCACACGCATACTCGCCGATGTGCTCAAGGGCCGTGGATTCGCCATCGTAGCGCTGCAAGAGGTTTGTTGGTCAATGGTGCGAACGTTTAGAGGTAATCATACCATCTACCAGAGCTGCGGCAACACACACGAGCTGGGAAACAGCTTCCATAGTGATGGGCGATATGCAAAGGCGATTGATCGGTGGGGACCGATCAACGAGAGAATGTGCAGGTTGAGGATCAAAGGCCGGTTCTTCAACTTCAGCATAATCAACGTCCATAGCCCACACTCCGGAAGCACTGATGATGATAAGGACGCATTCTACGCGCAGCTGGAACGTGAGTACGATAGCTGCTCAAGCCACGACGCGTCAAAATCATCATAGGATATTTGAACGCTCAGGTTGGCCAAGAGGAGGAGTTTAGACCGACTATTGGGAAGTTCAGCGCACACCGGCTGACGAACGAAAACGGCCTACGACTAATTGATTTCGCTGCCTCCAAGAATATGGCCATTCGCAGCACCTACTTCCAACACAGCCTCTCGTATCGGTACACTAGGAGATCACCACTGCCGACAGAATCACAAATCGACCACGTTCTGATTGATGGATGGCACTTCTCCGTTATTATCGACGTCAGGACACATCGTGGCGCTAACATCGACTCTGACAACTATCTAATGATGGTGAAACTGCGCCCAAAACGTCAGCAACAATGTTCGGTGCCGACGACCGCCGCGGTACGACCTAGAGCGACTGAAGCAACCTGATGTCGCCACTGCATACGCGCAGCATCACGAGGCAGCGTTGCCGGAAGAGGGTGAGCTCGATGGGGCTCCTCTTGAGGACTGCTGGAATACAGTCAAAGCAGCCATTAACGACGCAGCGGAGAACAACGTCGGGTATATGGGTCGAAGTCGACGGAACCATTGGTTCGACGAAGAGTGCAGACAGATTCTGGAGGAGAAGGACGCAGCGCGGGCGGTCGCGCTGCAGCAAGGTACCCGGCAGAACGTGGAACGTTATAGACGGAAGCGGAGTCAGCAGACCCGCCTTTTTCAGGAGAAGAAACGCCGCCTGGAAGAAGCGGAGTGCGAGGAGATGGAACAGCTGTGCCGTTCTCAAGATACACGCAAATTCTATCAGAAGCTCAACGCATCCCGCAAAGGCTTCGTGAACGGACGAACGTGTAGTGATCGAAAGGTGGAAACAGCACTACGAGGAATATTTGAATGGCGCTGAGAGTACAGGCAGTGAAAGTCAAGGCAGCGGAGGAGATGACTACGTCAGTTCAACGGACGATGGAAGCCAGCCAGCCCCCACCTTGAGGGAAGTTAAGGATGCCATCCAACAGCTAAAGACCAATAAAGCAGCTGGTAAGGATGGTATCGGAGCTGAGCTCATCAAGATGGGCCCGGAAAAGCTAGCCACTTGCCTGCACAAATTGATAGTCAGAATCTGGGAAACCGAACAGCTACCGGAGGAGTGGAAGGAAGAGGTTATATGCCCCATCTACAAGAAAGGCGACAAGCTGGAGTGTGAGAACTTTCGAGCGATCACCATCCTTAATGCCGCCTACAAAGTGATATCCCAGATCATCTTCCGTCGTCTATCACCATTAGTGAATGAGTTCGTGGGAAGTTACCAAGCCGGCTTCGTTGACGGCCGCTCGACAACGGACCAGATCTTGTAGCATTCAGTAATTTTGTATATAGTTTGTAAATAGATTTTGGAAATAAATTAGATTGTAAGTATACAAATCTTTCAATCGCCAATAAACTTAGATATAATGTTCCCTTGACATAGGCAAACGAGGATTAATCAATCAGCCAAACTCTCCAAGGTCGAGGCCATTTGTTTTTGGATAAGGTGGGGAAGGGATATCAGCGTGACTATCCTGTCAAGTTATCAATCGTACCGATGAAGTCACGATTGTACACAATGGGATCAGGAAATGATGTTCTTCCGGTTGTCTCCGAGTCTCACTTTCCTTAATCTGAGGATTCACATACTCGATCATTTCGTCCTTGATTCTCTAAGGAGTTGGAAGTACGCGTTTGTTGTTAGTGTTTCGTGTGTTACAAGTAGGATAATTTAAAGTGGCGTTAAATATAGTTAATTAATAAATTACCTGTTCGTTCTTTAGTTGCTGTAGGCAAATCAAGTGTGCGTGTTATTCGTGTGCGGTTGTAGTAATTAAAGTGCAACAATCAGGTAAAATGTGCTCTAGATGTGCGAAACGGTGCTTGTGCTCATTATGTGTTGTTCTGCCAGATTGGCTTTATATCTCACCTGCAGCGAATTCCGCGCACCCAAGCGCGCGCGCTCCATCCCCTACGGACGAAAGATTCCTGGCAGTCGCCAACCGGCCAGAAGCGGACGATCCGTAACTATATCGGTCCGAGGAGGCTGGGGACCTCTAAGTGGGATTTGAATCCACCAGCCGGTCCGTCAAGCTACCGGCAATTCAGCGACCCTGTCGGCAAACCGCCATCGCGATTCACCAATACGCTTCATTGAGGAGCAATCGCCAAGCGTTGCCCTGGCAGAGGAGCATCGACCTCGCCCAACGGTCATCGACTGTAAGCCCTATCGATACGGTGAGTCTCCCATCTTTTTTTGTACGGAGTGCGGCGTCCAAGGAGGGCGCCGTGGAGGAATTTGTTGTCCAGTCGTAGACTGAAGGATGTGCCATCGCTAAAGCCATCGCGCTGTTTTCTTTGTCGCGAATTGAAAACCCACCGACAATAATTGGGTCCGCCATCACGGACCCGTGAACACGCGTGCGTGAGCCTTTTTTGCCACCACCGAAAGTTACGTTGCGTAACGGGAGCGCAGTCCCGCCAAGAGCGGGAATATGTAGTGGTGACGTCATCGACCAGTATGAGCCACTTCGACTGTTATTGCAATACGAGCTGTCACCCGGAGCGCAGATCATTAAGGAGATGCGCTTCAATAAATCGTGACGTCACGTTAGAAGGTTAGCGCACAGAGCACAAACGATTATAGATAGGAGATAGGAAAAATCCACACACAGATAGGGAATAGTTTATGAACGGACACTAACACAAATAGAAACATATGCGACTGTCCCACAATAATTATGTAGTAATAGAAGTAAGGAAATAAATGTTCATTAATGTTTTCCATGTCGCTTAATAAACAGTCTTTCCTAGCAAATTTGTTAATTAATTGTATTTTTCGTCACAACGCGTCATTATAGTTGCGAGTCCCGTCCTCCGTGTTCCTTTGCGAGTTTGACTGGGTATGTTGTATGCTTCCAATGGACCATTCAATAAGCAAAAACTGCCGATATGAAAGGAACAGATTGCACCACCGTAGACATGTTCTGTCAAACACACATGAATAAAAATATGCGTATACAGTGCCGCCGTTGTTTTGATGCGGTGAGTGCAAAATGAGTTACCTTGATTGATCCATTCGTTGTAGAAGAGCAGGCGAGTGGAGAGAGTCTGCCGATGATGATAGGCGCACTCACGCTTAGAGTGTATTAGGTGTGGTGGGCTCTCACCGTCTCTCTGAGTGGCTGTAAGGCATGCTGCGATGATTAGGGTGATACCGTTTGGCAAGAATTAGCTCGTAGCCAGTTGGAACGATCCGTAAATCCTCTCTGGGAAATAAATAGACTCGCCCTTTGGGAGTCTCATCCGGGCAAATTAACTTGGGCCGTGGTCTCCTTAATGGAGTGGCGCTTAAGCCACGTGCTTTTAAGGACGGATCGCTCCGGGCCGGCTACAATCTTTACTGTGCGACAAATCCTTCAAAAATGCCGTGAATACCAGGTCCCAACGCATCATCTGTTCGTTGATTTCAAGGCGGCATACGACAGTATAGACCGCGTAGAGCTATGGAAAATTATGGACGAGCAGTGTTGGTATAAACTGTATTTCAAAACTCACGAACGATTCAAATCGCACGTGAGTTGAAACGCACCCAGTTCAGCACCTAAAAAATGATGGCTGAGTTGAATCATCCATTTGAATCATCGTAGGTTTTCTTTTGTTCTCCTTCGTAAACTAACAATAAATTAACGTTCACCACATAGAACAATGGATACTCTTGCGTGTAAACACAAATTGCACCCAAATTGTGTTTAAACACTTTTGGGGCGAAATGATTTTTGGGAAATGAGTGAAATGATTCGTTTTGGCATGAAAAACTCAGACGTGATGCATTCCTATAAAATCGCAACGAGTGAGTTCGCGCGGGAGCGCTCAATGTTTGATTTTATGAGCTAGGAATAGTTTATGAACGAACACCAACACAAATAGAAACATATGCGACTGTCCCCAATAATTATGTAGTAATAGAAGTAAGGAAATAAATGTTCATTAATGTTTTCCATGTCGCTTAATAAACAGTCTTTCCCTAGCAAATTTGTTAATTAATTGTATTTTTCGTCACAACGCGTCATTATAGTTGCGAGTCCCGTCCTCCGTGTTCCTTTGCGAGTTAGACTGGGTATGTTGTATGCTTCCAATGGACCAATCAATAAGCAAAAACTGCCGCTATGAAATGAACAGATTGCGCCACCGTAGACATGTTCTGTCAAACACACATGAATAGAAATATGCGTATACAGTGCCGCCGTTGTTTTGATGCGGTGAGTGCAAAATGAGTTACCTTGATTGATCCATTCGTTGTAGAAGAGCAGGCGAACGGAGAGAGTCTGCTGATGATGATAGGCGCACTCACGCTTAGAGTGTATTAGGTGTGGTGGGTTCTCACCGTCTCTTTGAGTGTTGATACCGTTTGGTAAGCATTAGTTCGTAGCCAGCTGGAACGATCCATAAATCCTATCTGGGAAATAAATGGATTCGCCCTTTGGGAGTCTCATCCAGGCATATTAAATTGGGCCGTGGTCTCCTTAATGGAGTGGCGCTTAAGCCACGTGCTTTTTAGGACGGATCGCTCCGGGCCGGCTTCAATCTTTACTGTGCGACAAATCCTTCAAAAATGCCGTGAATACCAGGTCCCAACGCATCATCTGTTTGTTGATTTCAAGGCGGCATACGACAGTATAGACCGCGTAGAGCTATGGAAAATTATGGACGAGCAGTGTTGGTAAAAACTAAAAATTTCAAAACTTACGAACGATTCAAATCGCACGTGAGTTGAAACGCACCCAGCTCAGCACCTAAAAAATCATGGCTGAGTTGAATCATCCATTTGAATCATCGTAGGTTTTCTTTTGTTCTCCTTCGTAAATTAACAATAAATTAACGTTCACCACATAGAACAATGGATACTCTTGCGTGTGTAAACAATAAATTGCACCCAAATGATTTTTTTGGGAAATGAGTGAAATGATCCGTTTTGGCATGAAAAACTCAGACGTGATGCATTCCTTTAAAATCGCAAACGAGTTAGTTCGCGCGGGAGCGCTCAATGATTGATTTTTATTAATAATTTTACCAACACTGTGGACGAGAGCAGCTTCCCTGGAAAGCTTACCAGACTGATCAAAGCAACTGTGGATGGTGTGCAAAACTGTGTGAAGATCTCGGGCGAACACTCCAGTTCGTTCGAGTCGCGCCAAAGACTGGGTGATGGACTTTCGTGCCTGTTGTTCAACATTGCGCTAGAAGGTGTCATGCGGAGAGCCGGGTGTAACAGCCGGGGTACGATTTTCAACAGATCCAGTCAATTTATTTGCTTCGCGGATGACATGGACATTGTCGGCCGAACATTTGCAAAGGTGGCAGAACTGTACACCCGCCTGAAACGTGAAGCAACAAAAGTTGGACTGGTGGTGAATGCGTCAAAGACAAAGTACATGCTTGTGGACGGAACCGAGCGCGACAGGGCCCGCCTGGAAAGCAGTGTTACGATAGACGGGGATACCTTCGAGGTGGTCGAGGAATTCGTCTACCTCGGATCCTTGCTAACGGCTGACAACAACGTTAGTCGTGAAATACGAAGGCGCATCATCTGTGGAAGTCAGGCCTACTACGAGCTCCAAAAGAAACTGCGGTTAAAAAAGATTCGCCACTGCACCAAATGTGCCTTGTACAAGACGCTAATAAGACCGGTTGTCCTCTACGGACATGAAACATGGACAATGCTCGAGGAGGACTTGCAAGCACTCGGAGTATTCGAGAGACGGTTGCTTAGAACCATCTTTGGGGTGTGCAAGAAGACGGTGTGTGGCAGCGAAGAGTGAACCAAGAACTCCCTCAGCTCTACGGCGTACCCAGTATCCAGAAGGTAGCTAAAGCTGAAAGGGTACAATGGGCAGGGCACGTTGCAAGAACTCCGGGCAGCAACCCTGCAAAGATGGTGTTCGCTTCCGATCTGGCACGTAACGAAGGTACGTGACGACGTGGAACGCAGCGAGCGAGATGGGCAGACCATGTCCAAAACGATTTGGCGAGCGTGGGGCGTATCCAAGGATGGAGAGATGCGGCCTCGAACCGTGTATTGTGGCGTCAAATTGTTGATTCAGTGTTATCTGTTTAGATGTAAACTAAATAAATGAAAGATGAAAATATCTAAATATCCAAATATCTGAAAATTTAAAAATCTAAAAATCGAAAAATCTAGAAAAATAAATTCCTTAGATCCAAAAATCTTTAAATCCAAAAAAAATCAAAGATCTAATAATTTTAAATGAATAAGCTCTTAAAATCCTAAAGTTACTTTTGTCTTTTCTTTACTTCTAGAAATCCAAAAACTTTAAATTAAAGGTGGTTTAAATTTAAATTTTAATTTAAGATTTCGATGAATGTTAGTAAGATTTATCCATCGTTTGCAAACCATAGGTATAGTTGCTTTAGAAACTAATTTTGGTTCAGGTCATACATATGTTTGTATTCATTTTCTCGGCTAAATATGAACTCAAAAGGGCAAACAAAACCATTTCCCACAAACCAATCAACCCCAGGGAACAGATGATTCACCTTTCCTTTTTCAGAACACCGGCTTGCCTCGTGATAAGGCATCGAAGAATGGGTACGAGGTGCACAAACTCCCCCACCGATGAAACCACCGCCACCGGAAGAATCCTTGAAATCCGCAGACTACTGAGATTTATTGATTCCTCCTGCCTGCATCCGCACCACAGTTCGTATTGGGTAAACACCATTTTCGGTCACGATAAAATATGATTCCCCTACCGCCCGGCCGCGTCCCTCTTCAAGTAGGTATCATATGAGTAGTCGGTCGCCCTGACTGGAAGGAGTGCAGCTCATCTCTCGAGTTGATTGTTCCTGAAAGCTTTTTGTCTGCTGTTGTCTCGTTTACCTCTTAAACGATCCGGAAATAGATGGTACCTTTCCTGGCTAAAATCTTGTTTGAGCAAACAAATGTCTTCCCGCACCGTACACACAGGTCCCATAGAGTTGAAAGGCTTTAGTCAGATCCAATCGGCAGCCGACCTGAGTACGGCGGCGGTGGCAATGGATCCTTCAAGTGGTGGCGGTGTGCGGCATAGGTAAGACACAACGGAATGGGCCGTACGGGGGATCTATTATTCACCGTCGAGCAGATTTCGATTATCGCATATGCTGGAAGGAAATTAATTTATGAGAGGTTATGTAACATTTTGGGTTGGGGAGGCATCTGCCATAAATACGGAATCAAATCTGATGAAATTTGTCTAGATTCGGTTTTGTGTCAGTGTGGGGCCTGATGGGAAAATATTGACTATCGAGTTCGTTCTGAAGGATGTGGGTGGTACAAATACCACAGAAAGAGGTGTTTAGTAGGGATGAAAAATTAATATTACGAGAGTACCAATTCGGATGTGTTTACATACACAGTGTATCTGTGAACAACTTCGGCGCTAGATTTTGCTGAGAGTTTTGTGTCTGGACAAATATTTAATTACTTTAGTGCTACATTGTATTCCGATTTAACACGCATCACCTTTTGTAGTCCTCCAAAGTAACATTAACTTCAAATTTGGTTTCATAATAGAGTAGTTGTAAAACCAAAAATTGTTCTAGACTGCTAGGCAGGCCGGTTTCGAATGATGTTTAACTTTAAATAGTCGTTGAGAACTGTCAAATTTCTTGAGTGGGAGTTAAGGACAAGAAGTTTTGTTTATCAACTTTATTAAGTGATTTTTAATGTTTAATTATAAGTTCATCACTGGGAACAAGAGGGCTTCGTTGTTCATTTCATTTCATTCATTTAGTCCACAGCTAAACAGATAACACTGAATCAACAATTTGACGCCACAATACACGATTCGAGGCCGCATCTCTCCATCCTCGAATACGCCCGACGCTCGCCAAGTCGTTCTGCACCTGGTCTGCCCATCTCGCTCACTGGTGTTCCACGTCGTCACGTACCTTCGCCACGTGCCAGATCGGAAGCGAACACCATCTTTGCAGGGTTGCTGCCCGGAGTTCTTGCAACATGCCCTGCCCATCGTACCCTCCCGGCTTTAGCTACCTTCTGGATACTGGGTACGCTGTAGAGCTGGGCAAGCTCATGGTTCATTCTTCTCCGCCACACACCGTCTTCTTGCACACCGCCAAAGATGGTCCTAAGCACCCGTCTCTCGAATACCTGAGTGCTTGCAAGTCCTCCTCGAGCATTGTCCATGTTTCATGTCCGTAGAGGACTACTGATCTTATTAACGTCTTGTACATGACACATTTGGTGCAGTGGTGAATCTTTTCGACCGCAGTTTCTTCTGGAGCCCGTAGTAGGCCCGACTTCTACAGATGATGCGCCTTCGTATTTCACGACTAACGTTATTGTCAGCCGTTAGCAAGGATCCGAGGTAGACGAATTCCTCGACCACCTCGAAGGTATCCCCGTCTATCGTAACACTGCTTCCCAGGCGGGCCCTGTCGCGCTCGGTTCCGCCCACAAGCATGTACTTTGTCTTTGACGCATTCACCACCAGTCCAACTTTTGTTGCTTCACGTTTCAGGCGGGTGTACAGTTCTGCCCCCTTTGCAAATGTTCGGCCAACAATGTCGATGTCATCCGCGAAGCAAATAAATTGACTGGATCTGTTGAAAATCGTACCCCGGCTGTTACACCCAGCTCTCCGCATGACACCTTCTAGCGCAATGTTGAACAACAGGCACGAAAGTACATCACCTTGTCTTAGTCTTTGGCGCTACTCGAACGAACTGGAGTGTTCGCCCGTGATCTTCACACAGTTTGGCACACCAATCCAAATCCAATCCAAATCAAATCCGAATCCAATCCAAACCAATCCAAACCAATCCAAACCAATCCAAACCAATCCAAACCAACCAAACCAATCCAAACCAATCCAAACCAACCAAACCAATCCAAACCAATCCAAACCAATCCAAACCAATCCAAACCAATCCAAACCAACCAAACCAATCCAAACCAATCCAAACCAATCCAAACCAATCCAAACCAACCAAACCAATCCAAACCAATCCAAACCAACCAAACCAATCCAAACCAATCCAAACCAACCAAACCAATCCAAACCAATCCAAACCAATCCAAACCAATCCAAACCAACCAAACCAATCCAAACCCCATCCAAACCAATCCAAACCAACCAAACCAATCCAAACCAATCCAAACCAATCCAAACCAACCAAACCAACCAAACCAACCAAACCAATCCAAACCAACCAAACCAATCCAAACCAATCCAAACCAATCCAAACCAACCAAACCAATCCAAACCAATCCAAACCAATCCAAACCAATCCAAACCAACCAAACCAATCCAAACCAATCCAAACCAATCCAAACCAACCAAACCAATCCAAATCCAATCCAAACCCCATCCAAATCCAATCCAAATCCAATCCAAACCAATCCAAACCAACCAAACCAACCAAACCAACCAAACCAATCCAAACCAATCCAAACCAATCCAAACCAACCCAAACCAACCAAACCAATCCAAACCAACCAACCAACCAATCCAAACCAATCCAAACCAATCCAAACCAATCCAAACCAATCCAAACCAACCAAACCAATCCAAACCAATCCAAACCAATCCAAACCAATCCAAACCAATCCAAACCAATCCAAACCAATCCAAACCAATCCAAACCAATCCAAACCAACCAAACCAACCAAACCAATCCAAACCAATCCAAACCAATCCAAACCAATCCAAACCAATCCAAACCAATCCAAACCAATCCAAACCAATCCAAACCAATCCAAACCCCATCCAAACCAATCCAAACCCATCCAAATCCCATCCAAACCAACCAAACCAATCCAAACCAATCCAAACCAATCCAAACCAACCAAACCAATCCAAACCAACCCAAACCAATCCAAACCAACCAAACCAAACCAATCCAAACCAATCCAAACCAATCCAAACCAATCCAAACCAATCCAAACCAACCAAACCAATCCAAACCAATCCAAACCAATCCAAACCAATCCAAACCAACCAAACCAATCCAAACCAAACCAACCAAACCAATCCAAACCAATCCAAACCAATCCAAACCAATCCAAACCAATCCAAACCAATCCAAACCAATCCAAACCAACCAAACCAATCCAAACCAATCCAAACCAATCCAAACCAATCCAAACCAATCCAAACCAATCCAACCAATCCAAACCAACCAAACCAATCCAAACCAATCCAAACCAATCCAAACCAATCCAAACCAACCAAACCAATCCAAACCAATCCAAACCAATCCAAACCAACCAAACCAATCCAAACCAATCCAAACCAACCAAACCAATCCAAACCAATCCAAACCAATCCAAACCAATCCAAACTAACCAAAACCAATCCAAACCAATCCAAACCAACCAAACCAATCCAAACCAATCCAAACCAATCCAAACCAACCCAAACCAACCAAACCAACCAAACCAATCCAAACCAATCCAAACCAATCCAAACCAATCCAAACCAATCCCAAACCAATCCAAACCAACCCAAACCAACCAAACCAATCCAAACCAATCCAAACCAACCAAACCAATCCAAACCAACCAAACCAATCCAAACCAATCCAAACCAATCCAAACCAACCAAACCAATCCAAACCAATCCAAACCAATCCAAACCAATCCAAACCAATCCCAAACCAATCCAAACCAATCCAAACCAATCCAAACCAACCAAACCAATCCAA
Organism: Armigeres subalbatus; assembly: GCF_024139115.2. Taxonomy (NCBI): domain Eukaryota; kingdom Metazoa; phylum Arthropoda; class Insecta; order Diptera; family Culicidae; genus Armigeres; species Armigeres subalbatus. The sequence goes on along the minus strand of NW_026943376.1, from coordinate 18,893 downwards.
ACCAACCAAACCAATCCAAACCAATCCAAACCAATCCAAACCAATCCAAACCAATCCAACCAATCCAAACCAATCCAAACCAATCCAAACCAACCAAACCAATCCAAACCAATCCAAACCAATCCAAACCAATCCAAACCAACCAAACCAATCCAAACCAACCAAACCAATCCAAACCAACCAAACCAACCAAACCAATCCAAACCAATCCAAACCAATCCAAACCAATCCAAACCAATCCAAACCAACCAAACCAACCAAACCAACCAAACCAATCCAAACCAATCCAAACCAATCCAAACCAACCAAACCAATCCAAACCAATCCAAACCAACCAAACCAATCCAAACCAATCCAAACCAATCCAAACCAATCCAAACCAACCAAACCAATCCAAACCAATCCAAACCAATCCAAACCAATCCAAACCAATCCAAACCAACCAAACCAATCCAAACCAATCCAAACCAATCCAAACCAATCCAAACCAATCCAAACCAACCAAACCAATCCAAACCAACCAAACCAATCCAAACCAATCCAAACCAATCCAAACCAATCCAAACCAATCCAAACCAATCCAAACCAATCCAAACCAATCCAAACCAATCCAAACCAACCAAACCAATCCAAACCAATCCAAACCAATCCAAACCAACCAAACCAATCCAAACCAATCCAAACCAACCAAACCAACCAAACCAATCCAAACCAATCCAAACCAACCAAACCAATCCAAACCAATCCAAACCAACCAAACCAACCAAACCAATCCAAACCAACCAAACCAATCCAAACCAATCCAAACCAATCCAAACCAATCCAAACCAATCCAAACCAATCCAAACCAACCAAACCAATCCAAACCAACCAAACCAATCCCAAACCAATCCAAACCAATCCCAAATCCAACCAAACCAATCCAAACCAACCAAACCAATCCAAACCAACCAAACCAATCCAAACCAATCCAAACCAATCCAAACCAACCAAACCAACCAAACCAATCCAAACCAATCCAAACCAATCCAAACCAATCCAAACCAATCCAAACCAATCCAAACCAATCCAAACCAATCCAAACCAATCCAAACCAATCCAAACCAATCCAAACCAACCAAACCAATCCAAACCAATCCAAACCAATCCAACCAACCAAACCAATCCAAACCAATCCAAACCAATCCAACCAATCCAAACCAATCCAAACCAATCCAAACCAATCCAAACCAACCAAACCAATCCAAACCAATCCAAACCAACCAAACCAATCCAAACCAACCAAACCAATCCAAACCAATCCAAACCAACCAAACCAATCCAAACCAATCCAAACCAACCAAACCAATCCAAACCAATCCAAACCAATCCAAACCAATCCAAACCAACCAAACCAATCCAAACCAACCAAACCAATCCAAACCAATCCAAACCAATCCAAACCAATCCAAACCAACCAAACCAACCAAACCAATCCAAACCAATCCAAACCAACCAAACCAATCCAAACCAATCCAAACCAATCCAAACCAATCCAAACCAATCCAAACCAATCCAAACCAATCCAAACCAATCCAAACCAATCCAAACCAATCCAAACCAATCCAAACCAATCCAAACCAACCAAACCAACCAAACCAATCCAAACCAATCCAAACCAATCCAAACCAACCAAACCAATCCAAACCAATCCAAACCAATCCAAACCAATCCAAACCAATCCAAACCAATCCAAACCAATCCAAACCAATCCAAACCAATCCAAACCAACCAAACCAATCCAAACCAACCCAAACCAATCCAAACCAATCCAAACCAACCAAACCAATCCAAACCAACCAAACCAATCCAAACCAACCAAACCAATCCAAACCAATCCAAACCAACCCAAACCAATCCAAACCAATCCAAATCCAATCCAAACCAATCCAAACCAACCAAACCAATCCAAACCAACCAAACCAATCCAAACCAACCAAACCAACCAAACCAATCCAAACCAATCCAAACCAACCAAACCAATCCAAACCAACCAAACCAATCCAAACCAATCCAAACCAATCCAAACCAATCCAAACCAATCCAAACCAACCAAACCAATCCCAAACCAACCAAACCAATCCAACCAAACCAATCCAAACCAACCAAACCAATCCAAACCAATCCAAACCAATCCAAACCAACCAAACCAATCCAAACCAATCCAAACCAACCAAACCAATCCAAACCAATCCAAACCAACCAAACCAACCAACCAAACCAACCAAACCAATCCAAACCAATCCAAACCAACCAAACCAACCAAACCAATCCAAACCAACCAAACCAATCCAAACCAATCCAAACCAATCCAAACCAATCCAAACCAACCAAACCAACCAAACCAACCAAACCAACCAAACCAACCAAACCAATCCAAACCAATCCAAACCAATCCAAACCAATCCAAACCAACCAAACCAATCCAAACCAATCCAAACCAATCCAAACCAATCCAAACCAACCAAACCAACCAAACCAATCCAAACCAACCAAACCAATCCAAACCAATCCCAAACCAATCCAAACCAACCAAACCAATCCAAACCAATCCAAACCAATCCAAACCAACCAAACCAATCCAAACCAATCCAAACCAACCAAACCAACCAAACCAATCCAAACCAATCCAAACCAACCAAACCAACCAAACCAATCCAAACCAATCCAAACCAATCCAAACCAACCAAACCAATCCCAAACCAATCCCAAACCAATCCAAACCAACCAAACCAATCCAAACCAATCCAAACCAAACCAATCCAAACCAACCAAACCAATCCAAACCAATCCAAACCAATCCAAACCAACCAAACCAATCCAAACCAATCCAAACCAACCAAACCAATCCAAACCAACCAAACCAATCCAAACCAACCAAACCAATCCAATCCAAACCAAACCAACCAATCCAAACCAACCAAACCAATCCAAACCAATCCAAACCAATCCAAACCAATCCAAACCAACCAAACCAACCAAACCAATCCAAACCAACCAAACCAAACCAATCCAAACCAATCCAAACCAACCAAACCAATCCAAATCCAATCCAAACCAATCCAAACCAACCAAACCAATCCAAACCAATCCAAACCAATCCAAACCAATCCAAACCAATCCAAACCAATCCAAACCAATCCAAACCAATCCAAACCAACCAAACCAACCAAACCAATCCAAACCAATCCAAACCAATCCAAACCAACCAAACCAATCCAAACCAACCAAACCAATCCAAACCAATCCAAACCAATCCAAACCAACCAAACCAACCAAACCAACCAAACCAACCAAACCAACCAAACCAATCCAAACCAACCAAACCAATCCAAACCAATCCAAACCAACCAAACCAATCCAAACCAACCAAACCAACCAAACCAATCCAAACCAATCCCAAACCAATCCAAACCAATCCAAACCATCCAAACCAACCAAACCAATCCAAACCAATCCAAACCAATCCAAACCAATCCAAACCAATCCAAACCAATCCAAACCAACCAAACCAATCCAAACCAATCCAAACCAACCAAACCAATCCAAACCAACCAATCCAAACCAACCAAACCAATCCAAACCAATCCAAACCAATCCAAACCCATCCAAACCAATCCAAACCAATCCAAACCAATCCAAACCAATCCAAACCAATCCAAACCAAACCAATCCAAACCAACCAAACCAATCCAAACCAATCCAAACCAATCCAAACCAATCCAAACCAAACCAACCAAACCAATCCAAACCAATCCAAACCAATCCAAACCAAACCAATCCAAACCAATCCAAACCAATCCAAACCAACCAAACCAATCCAAACCAATCCAAACCAATCCAAACCAATCCAAACCAATCCAAACCAATCCAAACCAATCCAAACCAACCAAACCAATCCAAACCAACCAAACCAACCAAACCAATCCAAACCAATCCAAACCAACCAAACCAATCCAAACCAATCCAAACCAATCCAAACCAACCAAACCAATCCAAACCAATCCAAACCAATCCAAACCAATCCAAACCAATCCAAACCAATCCAAACCAATCCAAACCAATCCAAACCCATCCAAACCCCATCCAAACCAATCCAAACCAATCCAAACCAACCAAACCAATCCAAACCAATCCAAACCAATCCAAACCAATCCAAACCAACCAAACCAACCAAACCAACCAAACCAATCCAAACCAATCCAAACCAATCCAAACCAACCAAACCAACCAAACCAATCCAAACCAATCCAAACCAATCCAAACCAACCAAACCAATCCAAACCAATCCAAACCAATCCAAACCAATCCAAACCAATCCAAACCAATCCAAACCAATCCAAACCAATCCAAACCAATCCAAACCAACCCAAACCAACCAAACCAATCCAAACCAATCCAAACCAATCCAAACCAATCCAAACCAATCCAAACCAATCCAAACCAATCCAAACCAATCCAAACCAATCCAAACCAATCCAAACCAATCCAAACCAATCCCAAACCAATCCAAACCAACCAAACCAATCCAAACCAATCCAAACCAATCCAAACCAACCAATCCAAACCAACCAAACCAATCCAAACCAATCCAACCAAACCAACCAAACCAATCCAAACCAATCCAAACCAATCCAAACCAATCCAAACCAATCCAAACCAATCCAAACCAACCAAACCAATCCAAACCAATCCAAACCAATCCAAACCAATCCAAACCAACCAAACCAATCCAAACCAATCCAAACCAACCAAACCAATCCAAACCAATCCAAACCAATCCAAACCAATCCAAACCAATCCAAACCAATCCAAACCAATCCAAACCAATCCAAACCAACCAAACCAACCAAACCAATCCAAACCAATCCAAATCCAACCAAACCAACCAAACCAACCAAACCAACCAAACCAACCAAACCAATCCAAACCAACCAAACCAATCCAAACCAATCCAAACCAACCAAACCAACCAAACCAATCCAAACCAACCAAACCAATCCAAACCAACCAAACCAATCCAAACCAATCCAAACCAATCCAAACCAATCCAAACCAATCCAAACCAATCCAAACCAACCAAACCAATCCAAACCAATCCAAACCAATCCAAACCAATCCAAACCAACCAAACCAATCCAAACCAATCCAAACCAACCAAACCAATCCAAACCAATCCAAACCAATCCAAACCAATCCAAACCAATCCAAACCAATCCAAACCAATCCAAACCAATCCAAATCCAATCCAAACCAATCCAAACCAATCCAAACCAATCCAAACCAACCAAACCAACCAAACCAATCCAAACCAATCCAAACCAATCCAAACCAACCAAACCAATCCAAACCAATCCAAACCAACCAAACCAACCAACCAAATCCAACCAAACCAATCCAAACCAATCCAAACCAATCCAAACCAGTCCAAACCAATCCAAACCAATCTAAAACCAAACAAACCAATCCAAACCAATCCAAACCCCATCCAAACCAATCCAAACCGATCCAAACCATCCCAATTTCTTCAAACCCATTCCAACCCCAATCCACCCAAACCAATCCAAACCAACCAAACCAACCAAACCAATCCAAACCAATCCAAACCAATCCAAACCAATCCAAACCAACCAAACCAATCCAAACCAATCCAAACCAATCCAAACCAACCAACCCAATCCAAACCAATCCAAACCAATCCAAACCCAATCCAAATCCAATCCAAACCGATCCAAACCATTCCAACCTTCCCATATCCATTCCAAACCAACCAATTCAATCCAAATCAAACCAAACACATTCCAAACCAACCAAACCAACCAAACCAACCAAACCAAACCAACCAATCCCAACCAATCCAAACCAATCCAAACCAATCCAAACCAATCCAAACCAATCCAAACCAAACCAATCCAAACCAATCCAAACCAACCAAACCAATCCAAACCAATCCAAACCAACCAAACCAATCCAAACCAACCAAACCAATCCAAACCAACCAAACCAATCCAAACCAACCAAACCAATCCAAACCAACCAAACCAACCAAACCAACCAAACCAACCAAACCAACCAAACCAATCCAAACCAATCCAAACCAATCCAAACCAATCCAAACCAATCCAAACCAATCCAAACCAATCCAAACCAACCAAACCAACCAAACCAATCCAAACCAACCAAACCAATCCAAACCAATCCAAACCAATCCAAACCAATCCAAACCAATCCAAACCAACCAAACCAATCCAAACCAATCCAAACCAACTAAACCAACCAAACCAACCAAACCAATCCAAACCAACCAAACCAATCCAAACCAACCAAACCAACCCAAACCAATCCAAACCAATCCAAACCAATCCAAACCAATCCAAACCAACCAAACCAATCCAAACCAACCAAACCAATCCAAACCAATCCAAACCAACCAAACCAACCAAACCAATCCAAACCAACCAAACCAATCCAAACCAACCAAACCAACCAAACCAATCCAAACCAATCCAAACCAACCAAACCAATCCAAACCAATCCAACCAACCAAACCAATCCAAACCAATCCAAACCAATCCAAACCAATCCAAACCAATCCAACCAACCAAACCAATCCAAACCAACCAATCCAAATCCAATCTAATCCAAATCAAAACCAAATCCAATCCAAATCCAATCCAAATCCAATCCAAATCCAATCCAAATCCAATCCAAATCCAATCCAAATCCAATCCAAATCCAAACCAAATCAAATTCAAATCAAATTCAAATTCAACACAAATCCAAATGCAAATCGAATGTAAATCCAGCCCAGATCCAACTTTATTCCAATCCAAATCCAATCCAAATGGATTTCAAAATTCAAATCCGAATTCAAATCCATTACAAATCCAATCCAATTTTTTTTTTTCAAATTAAATACAAATCTGATTTAAATTCAATCCAAATATAATCCAAAACCAATACAAATCGAATTTAAATTCAATCTTGAACCACATCGAATGTAAATTCAGTCCAGACCCAAAATAAATCCAATCCAAATCCAATCTTAACCCAATATATTCCAAATTCAATCCAAATCCATTCCATTTTTAGGTTAAGATTTTCAGATGATTTTAAGATTTTTAGATCCTTAGATTTTTAGACTTTAAGATTTTTAGATTTTTAGATTTTCTGATTTTTAAATTTTTAGATTTTTAGATTTTTAGATTTTTAGATTTTTTGGATTTTTAGATTTTTTGATTTTTTGATTTTTTGATTTTTGAACTTTTTGATTTTTAAAGTTTTAGATTTTTAGATTTTTAGAATTTTGAATTTTTGGATTTTTGGATTTTCAGATTTTTTGATTTTTGGATTTTCAGATTTCTAGATTTTTAGATTTTTAGATTTTTAGATTTTTAGATTTTTAGATTTTTAGATTTTTGGATTTTTAGATTTTTAGATTTTTTGATTTTTAGATTTTTAGATTTTTAGATTTTTAGGTTTTTTAAATTTTAGGATTTTTAGATTTATAGGTTTCTAAATTTTTAGATTCTTAGATTTTAGGAGTTTTAGATTTTTAGATCTTAAGATTTTTAGATATCTTGATTTTTTTATTTTTCGATTTTTAGATTTTTAGAATTTTTAGGTTTTCAGATTTATAGATTTTTAGATTTTTAGATTTTTAGATGTTTAGATTTTTAGGTTTTCAGATTTTTAGATATTTAGATTTTAATTTTTTTTAATTTCTAGATTTTTAGATTTTTAGATTTTTAGATTTTTAGATTTTTAGATTTTTAGATTTTTAGATTTTTAGATTTTTAGATTTTTAGTTTTTAGATTTTTAGATTTTTAGATTTTTAGATTTTTAGATTTTTAGATTTTTAGATTTTTAGATTTTTAGATTTTTAGAATTTTAGATTTTTAGATTTTTAGAATTTTAGATTTTTAGATTTTTAGATTTTTAGATCTTTAGATTTTTAGATTTTTAGAATTTCATATTTTTGGATTTTTAGATTTTTAGATTTTTAGATTTTTAGATTTTCATATTTTTGGATTTTTAGATTTTTAGATTTTTAGATTTTTAGATTTTTAGATTTTTAGATTTTTAGATTTTTAGATTTCTAGATTTTTAGATTTTTAGATTTTTAGATTTTTAGATTTTTAGATTTTTAGATTTTTAGATTTTTAGATTTTTAGATTTTTAGATTTTTAGATTTTTTGATTTTTAGATTTTTAGATCTTAAGATTTTTAGATTTTTAGATTTTTACATCTTTAGATTTTTAGATTTTTAGATTTTTAGATCTTTAGATTTTTAGATTTTTAGATTTTTAGATTTTTAGATTTTTAGATTTTTAGATTTTTAGATTTTTAGATTTTTAGATTTTGAGACTTTTATATTTCTAGATTTCTAGATTCTAAGATTTTTAGGTTTTTAGATTTTTAGATTTTTAGATTTTTAGATTTTTAGATTTTTAGATTTTTAGATTTTTAGATTTTTAGATTTTTAGATTTTTAGATTTTTAGATTTTTAGATTTTTAGATTTTTAGATTTTTAGATCTTTAGATTTTTAGATTTTTAGATCTTTAGATTTTTAGATTTTTAGATTTTTAGATTTTTAGATTTTTAGATTTTTAGATCTTTAGATTTTTAGATTTTTAGATTTTTAGATTTTTAGATTTTTAGATTTTTAGATTTTTAGATTTTTAGATTTTTAGATTTTTAGATTTTTACATTTTTACATTTTTAGATTTTTAGATTTTTAGATTTTTAGATGTTTAGTTTTTAAGATTTTTAGATTTTAAAATTCAGGATTTTTAGATTTTCAGATTTTTATATTTAAAGACCAAAGAATTTAAAAATCTTAGAATTTTGAGATTTTCATATTTTAGGATTCTTAGATTTTTAGCGTGTCAGAGCCTAATTTTTTTTTATTTGTAGATTTCAGATTTCTCGATTTTTATTTGTTTTCTTCCTTGATTTATCTTTAATTTAGCTTCTTATAGCCTACTTTCGATTCATTTCATTTTTTGGTGACCAGTTTTTATTCTTCATGCATTTTTATTTTCTACACCTTCTTGTGTTCAATTGATTTCTGCATTTTTCATCATTCTAATTCACGTTCTTCCCAATTATTTTTATTTCATACTTTGGTTTATTTGTATCTCTGTTACATAATTTCCAGCATTTCGTAGAACTCGAAAGCGGCAGTTAATTTTGTTGAATTATGAGCAATATTCGACATAAGTAAGCTGTAATCCCTTGTTTATATTGCATAAACATTTGGCAAATCAACATAACAATGAATCTTCCCTGGATCCGGCGATCCGACCAAACGAAACAGCAGCGGCGCTTCGCTAATCCCTTGTCACACGTTTTTTACGACACTCCCACAGCTTTGCATCCAGGAGGAACGAATAGTGTGTAGCTTCTCAGCCAGCCGACGTGCAAGAGGACGCATGCAAATCAACGTAACAAGACGGGGGAGCCACACTTAATGTGGAATAAAACAAAAAGAATTACTTGCCCGTCGAAGCACCTTCCTTTGCTACGATGCTTTCAATTTGCCACGTTTCTTTCGTTTCGCAATTCCCAAACGGTGGATTCAAAGAATTGTTTTGATTTTAGGGCGGGCGGCTTTTCCTCCGCAAGGTTATATGCATCGTGATCGGTAGCAAGCCGACTGGGACAGAATTGGATTTTTGATAGATACAAATGTATAAGCTTTTATTTTCATTCAAAGATCAGAATTTTGGCTGGCTGTTTCCCACGGGAAAAATCAGAATTTGTTTTATTTTCGCTGAAATGCTGCATTAACAGAAAAGCATTTTTCAGGTCTTTTGTAACTTTGAAATGACTTAATTATTCAGAATGAAGTTTATTTTTATTCGAAATACGTAAATTATCTAATAGTCTACCGATGGGATCCATATCAAGAGAGCTTGATGCTCCATTCTATGAACACAATGATCTGCCCCAGTGTGACCCGACAGGCAAGAAAAGTCTCTCGGAGTTTTAATTTTCCATATCGCGCTCCACGGTTCGTTGGGTGCTTCCTCTTTCTGTTGAGGTTAAGCTTTGAAGCCGTCGTCGCTATGTCGCATGCGACAGGAAAGATTCGTAAAAAACAAAAAACGGTTGCCGACTAGCAAGAACCGCGTTTCCCTCTGCTCTCTAACCAAGCTCAGTGCTTTTCCGAAGAGGTGGGATTTACGTGAAGAAGTGCTCCTTAATTCCAGCGCACTTGTTTCGTTTTACACTTTTTTCATGCCCGGTTTTACGCAGCACGGGGCACCCGGCTCCTGAAAGTAGGCACCAGTAGATGTTTCAATTTACCGAGTTAATCATTTGCACACTTTTTTCCTCGGTTTTATTCTTCCTTCGTGAAGTCACGAACTGGTGTGCTTTCGTTCGCCCTTCGCCAACGTTACCCACCTTCCCACCAAGGCATAGGACCAGTTCGACTGTTGATGATAAGAAAACAAATTGAAGCAATTTCGTTTAATTTAATTCAATTATACGCGCGTATCGAATCACAATGGGTTCCACTCGCTGTTCTGGCAAGTGGCCTCCAGCGTGGCAGCAGTCAGCACGGTACGGAAGTGATCAATTTCCACAGGATTACGGTGAATTTGCACGCTCGGCGGTGATGACGACGACTAAAAGGCGGAGCGGTAACGAAATTCGATTCCATTAACCGTGAGGCCGATCCAATTTGGACAGCAGATGAGTCGTGGTGGGTTATTGTTTTAAAGTTTCCAACCGTGGATAGGAGGATCACTTTTAATCAGTCCACCTTTCTTAATAAGGGGATATGCATAGCTATATGAGTACCAAATTATTAAAACTCGATTTATTAATATTTATTTAGACTAAGGCCGCAGTGGCCTGTTCGGTAGATAAGAGTCTTCTCCATTCGGCTCCGTTCATGGCTACACGTCGCCAACCACACAGTCTGCGGAGGGTCCGCAAGTCATCTTCCACCTGATCGATCCACCTGCAGTCGTCCGATGTTCGCGGTGTTAATGATCGATGGTTCTGCCAGCAGCTAATGCAACTCGTGGTTCATTCGCCTCCTCCACGTACCGTATGCCACCATAGATGGTACGCAGCACTTTCCTTTCGAAAACTCCAATTGCGCGTTGGTCCTCCACAAGCATCGTCTAGGTCTCGCGTCCGTAGAGGACTACCGGTCTAATGAGCGTTTTGTAGATTGTCAGTTTGGTACGGCGGCGAACTCTACTCGATCGGAGCGTCTTGCGGAGTCCAAAGTACGTACGATTTCCAGCCCCTATGCGTCTCCAAATTTCTCTGCTGTTATCTTTTTCGGCAGTCACCAGTGAGCCCAAGTTCACAAATTCTTCTACCACCTTTTTTTCGCAAAAGTATTTTGCTCTGTTTATCTGCGACTTTATCAGGACCCTTTGCAAGGAATGGTGAAGCGGCACGTAGAGTAAACCGCTGAAAAAAAAAGATGTGTGTCTAAGTTACAATACAATGAGAAGCATCTAGAGCCCTCCAAGAAATCTTGTTGGAGTTCCTCCAAGAAGTCCTGCTGAAGTTCCTTCTGCAATCTCTACAGTGAGTTCCTCCAGTAAAACCTGGAACTCTTACTGGTGTTTCTTTAGAAATTGATCCAAGAGGTCCTCCAGCAATCCTTTCTGGAGTTCTTGTATGGACTTCAAAGAGAATGAAACATCCAACTACTCTTCTTACTAGCCAACAAAATTATTTGTATAGTACTCATAGCAGAAGTAAAAAGTTATTCAGTGGTGATGGAGAAGGAAAAATTGTGCAACGTTGAAGTTCCTCCAGCAAATCCTCAAGAAGTACTTCGAACAAATCCTCCTGGATTTCCTCCTATAGCAAATCATCCTGAAGTACCTCCAGCAAATCCTTTTGGAGGTTCTCCAGCCAATCCTCCTGGAGTTTCGCCATCAAATCTCCCAAAGTTCCTCCCGCAAATCCTCAAGAAGTTACTCTAGCATTTATCCTGGAGTCCCACTAGCACAGCGGTTCTCAACCTTTTTCTTTTGAGGTACCCCTTCAAACTTTTGCATTCATTGAGGTACCCCTTATTTTTTTTTGTGTAAATGAAAATAGGTGTAATTCATAAGATCTATGAAGAATAGACATGAAAACTAACGGAATATATGCTGCCGTCACCCAGCAAAGATGTGATTCACAGCAGTGTGGCTCTCCATAAAGTGGTCTAAAATTTTAATTATTTCGTGAAACTTTCCAATTCAAATAGAGCTAATACATAAAAAACTTTTATGACTATTGGAAGCTTCTGAGCCTCTTAAATGGAGGCTTCCGACCCCCTTTAACGGCGGCCTTGTAGCTAGTTAAAAGGAAGCCTATGTGCCTCTTGAAAGAAGGCTTCTAAGACTCTTGAAAGAATAACTCCGAGCCCTTTGAAGGGCCCTCCTTACAGAGCCTTCAAATCTCATGAAAGTTGATTTCCGTGCCTCTTTATAAGAGCCTCTTGAAGTTGAATTATCGAGTCTCTTCAATGGCGGCTTCCAAGCCACTGCAATGACAGCTTCCGAGCCTCTTAAAAGGAGTCTACCGAGCTTTTTGAAACACGGTTTCCGGGCCTCTTGAAAGGAGGTTTTCAGGCCGCTTGAAAGGAGGCTTCCAAGCCTCTTGAAAGGAGGCTTCCAAGCCTCTTGAAAGGAGGCTTCCAAGCCTCTTGAAAGGAGGCTTCCAAGCCTCTTGAAAGGAGGCTTCTGGGCCTCTTGAAAGGAGGCTCTGGCCTCTTGAAAGGAGGCCTGGCCTCTTGAAAGGAGGCTTCTGGCCTCTTGAAAGGAGGCTTCCGGGCCTCTTGAAAGGATTCTTCCGGGCCTCTTGAAAGGAGGCCTGGCCTCTTGAAAGGAGGCTCTGAGCCTCTTGAAAGGAGGCTTCCGGGCCTCTTGAAAGGAGGCTTCCTGGCCTCTTGAAAGGAGGCCTGGGCCTCCTGAGAGGAGGCTTCTGGGCCTCTTGAAAGGAGGCTTCTGGGCCTCTTTGAAAGGAGGCTTCTGGCCTCTTGAAAGGAGGCTTCTGGGCCTCTTGAAAGGAGGCTTCCGGGCCTCTTGAAAGGAGGCTCTGGCCTCTTGAAAGGAGGCTTCCGGGCCTCTTGAAAGGAGGCTTCCGGGGCCTCTTGAAAGGAGGCCTGGGCCTCTTGAAAGGAGGCTTCCGGGCCTCTTGAAAGGAGTCTTCCGGGCCTCTTGAAAGGAGGCTTCCGGGCCTCTTAAAAGGAGGCTTCCGGGCCTCTTGAAAGGAGGCTTCCTGGACCTCTTGAAAGGAAGCCTGAGCCTCTTGAAAGGAGGCCTGGGCCTCTTGAAAGGAGGCTTCTGGGCCTCTCGAAAGGAAACTTCCGGCCTCTTGAAAAGAGGCCTGGCCTCTTGAAAGGAGGCTTCTGGGCCTCTTGAAAGGAGTCTTCCTGGCCTCTTGAAAGGAGGCTTCCGGGCCTCTTGAAAGGAGGCTTCCGGGCCTCTTGGAAGGAGGCCTGGGCCTCTTGAAAGGAGGATTGCGGGACTCTTGAAAGGAGGTTTCCGGGCCTTTTGAAAGAAGGCTTCCGGACCTCTTGAAAGGAGGCTTCCGGACCTCTTGAAAGGAGGGCTTCTGGCCTCTTGATAGGAGGCTCGGGCCTCTTGATAGGAGGCTTCTGGGCCTCTTGAAAGGAGGCTTCTGGGCCTCTTGAAAGAAGGCTCTGGCCTCTTGAAAGGAGGCTTCTGGCCTCTTGAAAGGAGGCTTCCTGGGCCTCTTGAAAGGAGGCTTCCAGGCCTCTTGAAAGGAGGCTTGGGCCTCTTTGAAAGGAGGCTCTGGCCTCTTGAAAGGAGGCTTCCGGGCCTCTTGAAAGGAGGCTTCCGGGCCTCTTGAAAGGAGGCTTCCGGGCCTCTTGAAAGGAGGCTTCCGGGCCTCTTGAAAGGAGGGGCCTCTTGAAAGGAGGCTTCCGGGCCTTTTGAAAGGAGGCTTCCGGGCCTCTTGAAAGGAGGCTTCCGGGCCTCTTGAAAGGAGGCTTCCGGGCCTCTTGAAAGGAGGCTTCCGAGCCTCTTGAAAGGAGGCTTCCGAGCCTCTTGAAAGGAGGCTTCTGGGCCTCTTGAAAGGAGGCTTCCGGGCCTCTTGAAAGGAGGCTTCCGGGCCTCTTGAAAGGAGGCTTCCGGGCCTCTTGAAAGGAGGCTCTGGGCCTCTTGAAAGGAGGCTTCCGGGGCCTCTTGAAAGGAGGCTTCCGGGCCTCTTGAAAGGAGGCCTGGGCCTCTTGAAAGGAGGCTCTGGGCCTCTTGAAAGGAGGCCTGGGCCTCTTGAAAGGAGGCCTGGGCCCTCTTGAAAGGAGGCTTCCGGGCCTCTTGAAAGGAGGCTTCCTGGCCTCTTGAAAGGAGGCTTCCGGCCTCTTGAAAGGAGGCCTGGCCTCTTGAAAGGAGGCTTCCGGGCCTCTTGAAAGGAGGCCTGGCCTCTTGAAAGGAGGCCTGGGCCTCTTGAAAGGAGGCTTCCGGCCTCTTGAAAGGAGGCTTCCGGGCCTCTTGAAAGGAGGCTTCCGGGCCTCTTGAAAGGAAGCTTCAGAGCCTCTTGAAAGGAGGCTTCCGGGCCTCTTAAAAGGAGGCTTCCGGGCCTCTTGAAGGGAGGCTTCCGGGCCTCTTGAAAGGAGGCTTCCGGGTCTTTTGAATGGAGGCTTCCGGGCCTCTTGAAAGGAGGCTTCCGGGCCTCTTGAAAGGAGGCTTCCGGGCCTCTTGAAAGGAGGCTTCCGGGCCTTTTGAAAGGAGGCTTCCGGGCCTCTTGAAGGGGAGCTTCCGGGCTTTTTAAAAGGAGGCTTCTGGGCCTCTCGAAAGGAGGCTTCCGGATCTCTCGAAAGGAGGCTTCCGGATCTCTTGAAAGAAGTCTTCCGGGCCTTTTGAAAGGAGGCTTCCGAGCTGCTTGGGAGAACACAGCAACTAGTTTCGAAAATTCATCGAATTTTACAAGCAAGATCAACTTTAATTTATTTCGATGTAAAAGAACAGTAAGGTCAGTCGATTATTACGCTTATATGCAAGCTCCAAATATGTGCATGAAAATACATCTAAAACCACAACATATTTTTATCTGTCAATGCTTCCGAGCTACTTGAAAAAAAGCTTCCGAGACTTGAACTCTAGATTTTAGTTCAGAAGCATATCCTTAACATTTTATTCAACATTTTGTTTCGATCAGGTAGATCACGTTGAAGTTTTTTTTTCAATTTATCAATCCGACATTTTGTCCATTTGATCTTTTGTTCCGCAGCCCTTCATACACTGTGCTGGTTATGAAGGCAGGATTCAATTGTCTTTGTTTTATTGAACGCCATGCGTATTGTTTACAAGTTTACAAGTCAAAAATATACAAGTATCAAAACTTCCCAAATAAGTTTTGATTGATAGGGCCGCCATTACGGATTTTTTTCCGAGGTACCCCCTGAGGCCAGCGAAGGTACCCCCAGGGGTACATGTACCCCAGGTTGAGAACCGCTGCACTAGCCAATCCTCCTGGAGTTCTTCCTGCAAATTCACCCAATCTTGGAGTTTCTCCAGCAAATTCTCCTGGAGTTCCTCCAGCAAATCCTCCTGGAGTTCTTTTGGCGTATCTCCTGGAGTTCTTCAAGCATTTCTTCGGCAAATCTTCTTGGAGTTCCTCCAGCAAATTCCTCTGGAATTTCTTCAGTAAATTCTCCAGGAGTTTTTTCAGCAAATCCTCCTGAATTTACCCAGCATTCACTTCCGGAACTCCTCCAGCAAATCCTCCTGGAGTTCCTCCAACAAATCCTTTTAAAGTTCCTCCAACAACTCTTCTAAAAGTTCCTTCTCGAATTTATCCAGTAGTTGCTCCAAAACATCCTTCTGGAGCTCCTCCAACAAATCCTCCTGGTTTTCCTCCAGCATTTCCTCCCGGAGTTTCTCCAGCAAATTCTCCTGGAATTACTTCAGCCAATCTTCCAGCAGTTCCTCTAGCAAATCCTCCTGGAGATCCGCCAACAAATCCTTCTAGAGTTCCTCCAACAACTCTTCCAAAAGCTCCTTCTGTAATTTCTCCTGTAGTTCCTCCAACACATCCTTCTGGAGTTCATTCAACAAATCCTCCTGGTTTTCCTCCAGCATTTCCTCCCGGAGTTCCTCCAGAAAATTCCCCAATATTGGAGTTCCTCTAGCAAATCATCTTGAATTTCCTCCAGCATTTCTCCTGGATTTCCTCCAGCAAACCCTCCTGGAGTTCCTTTGCGGTAACTCCTGGAGTTCTTCAAGCATTTCTTCAGCAAATCCTCTTGAAGTTCTTCCAGCAAATTCCCCTGGAATAACTTCAGCAAATCCTCCTGGAGTTTCTCCAGTGAATTCTCCTGGAATTTCCTTAGCATTTATTTCCGGAGGTACTCCAGGCAATCCTCCTGGAGTTCCACTTGCAAATCCATCCTGGAGTTCCTCCAGCAAATCTTCCTGGAGTTTCTCGAGCAAATCTTTCTGGAATTCCTCCATCAAATCCTCCTGGAGTCAACCAACCCAGGGCTGAAAACCTCAATAATAAAGAAAAAATCCTCCTGGAGTGTCTCCAGCAAATCCTTCTAGAGTTCCTTCAGCAAATCTTCCAGAAGTTCCTGCAGCGTTTCTACTGGAGCTCCTCCAGCATATTATCCAGCATTTCTTCCTGGAGTTCTCCCAGCATATCATTCTGAAGCTTCCCTAGCAAATGCTCCTGGATTTCTTCCAGTAAATAATCCAGTAGTTCCTTTATCAAATCCTTCTAAAGTACTTCAAATCTCCCGAAGTTACAAAGCATATTCTCTTGGAGTTCCTTTCTCCACTGATCCTGGAGAAACTACCGAAATTTTTTCTGGAATTCTTCTAGCACATCCTCCAGAAATTCTCTCAATTCAATCCAGCAAAACCTACTGCAATTCTTTCAGCGAATCTTATTGTAGTTTCTCTTGCAAATTCTCCTGGAGTTCCACCTGCAGTTATTCTGGCAAATCCTCCTGTAGTTCCACCAGTGAATCCTCCTGGAGTTCTTTCTGCCATTACTCCTAGAGTTTCTCCAACAAATCCTTCTGGGGTTCATGCAGCATTTTCTCCTCCAGACTTTAGGAGCGATTCCTCGAAAAACACCAGAAGGAATACCTGCAAAACTGAAGGAGGAACTCCTTGGAGGGAAAATTCCTGGAGGAAGTCCAGGAGAAACTCCTACATGAATTCTTGAATAAACTCCAGTACCAGTAGGAAGCCCCTGAAGGTATTACCGTCGAAATCCCGAATTGATTCCCTTTAGGATCCTCAATGGATGCCCGTCGGAATCGCTAATGGACTTCGTCGAAATTCTTAATGTTTTCCAGTCGGAATACCCAAAGCATTCACTGAAGAATCCCGGCCGGAAGGGTTGTAACTGATGGCCACTAAATAGCGGGAATGGAAAGAATGACTCGAAAGAAAAAAAAAACTACAAGGATGTACAGTTCAATATGATAAATGTTACATACAGGGTGTTCAATATGTTCGAATACAAATGTTTGATCATTGTGTTTGTAAAGCCCAATGTACATATTCTGTATTAGTATTGGTGTCAGTGTTAGCGGTATTTATACGCTATAGGATGTGTGTGGTGTTGACATTCTGTCACTTGTTGTTTGTTTATTACGTGCGTTGAAAATGCATTGGGCATCATAAATAGCCATTCTTGAATTTCAAAATCATGGCGGCGTACTACAAAACTGAGGTTTTGGGGACGATTGATTCCCCCTGTGGCCCGGTGCTTAGACGGAGATGAGCCCTACGTGTTCCAATAGGACGATAACCCTTTATACACGGAAATTGATATTTTAGCCTAATATGGGGACAATTTCATCGACTTTTTGGACAAAAATTTGCGACCTCACAGTTTCTAGGATTTGAACCCTCCTAACTTTTGTGTGGTCCTTTTTATGTTA
Source organism: Armigeres subalbatus (assembly GCF_024139115.2). NCBI lineage: Eukaryota > Metazoa > Arthropoda > Insecta > Diptera > Culicidae > Armigeres > Armigeres subalbatus. The sequence continues at coordinate 968 of NW_026943376.1, read as the reverse complement.
AAGCTGTACGAATACAAGGTCAGTAACTTGGACCAGTTCAAGACGCAATTCTCAAAATCCGGAAACGAATTGTCCATGCAGACCGTGCGTGCTGCTTGCGATGGGTTTTAGAAACATTCCAAAAGAAATGTTATAAACGTTCCTTATGAACAATACTTTCAGTGAAATGCAACTGGAAAAGAAATAATTTAATTTCAATTTTTAAACATTTTTGAAAGTGTATTCGAACATATTGAACACCCTGTAAAGACATAAACCAAATGAATATTGCCATATGGTCCGTGGTTCGCCGTGCGGCGTAGTTTTACCTTGTTGGTATGACATGACCGCTGTGCTGGACAGCTATGCCACAATAATTTTCCGGATGCAGCTTCTGGTCCTGCTTATGAGTTGCTTCGAGTCTTTGGCTTTATAATCACCTTCGTATACAATGGAGCTCAGTAGGCCAAAAAATCCCATGACAGTTTCCGAAACATTTTCACGCTTAAAATGGCTTTCAGTATTGATCAAAAGGTGGCGACTTCCCCAAGGGAATTAGCATTCCATGGCGTCCCGGAATGTGACCAAATGAACCAAATACCCTTAGAACACATTCCGCTGTGCTTGTTTTGCAAAATCATACGCATGTCATGACACAGGTTTCTGAATTGATCAAAAAGTGCCCGCTTTGCCCAGGGAACCAGCATTCCAGGGTGTTCCGGAATGTGATCAGATGGACCAAATACCCTCAGACCACATTTATATGAGAAGTAAGCAGAAATTAAAGTGAGAAATGGAAACGAGAAATGCGAAGTTAGAAATGAGGAGTGAGAAGTGAGATTTCACAGTGAAAAGCGAGAAATGTGAAATGAGTTGTGAGAAATTTCGTACTCTTGATATCTTATTTCCACATTATTTTCACGTTTTCCACTTTTCATAGTGAGAAAAGAGATTTGAAGAATGAGGAGTAAGAAATAAGGCGTCTCATT
>NW_026943375.1:0-26576 GCF_024139115.2 Armigeres subalbatus | reverse complement strand
TATACCAGAAGAAAAAAAAAAAAAAAAAAAAAATAAACCTCCAGAACTAAACAAACATATCATCAAAATTAGATTGCCTCACCTTAACAATACCGAATCTCGCCCCTTTGATCGGCTAATACATTTAATTGTGTGCATTTCCTCCTGCAAATGACACTTTCCTTAACGAGAGAGAAAAAAAAGCTACGATGTTCCCAGTTTCACACGTATCCTCCCGGCTCGCACTCGTAGACACGGCGGAACGGTCCAGAGTCCAGTAGCAGCGGGGAACCCAAGAAAAGGAAGACCGATCACGTAAGAAATTGGAATAATAAAAGGCACTAACAATACAATTTTAAATAAACGAGATCCAGCTGTTTCGCCTACCCTTCGGCTGGCGTTTCCTCGCCGCGTCTTTGCGCATTTCAGGACAGACGCGTCATTCGGTGTTAAAACGAGCTAAAATTAAAAATACATCTCAATTATAACCATTCGTCGTCGTCGTCGTCGTCGTGGTCTTCGCCGGTTCATTTGGGATCGCATACCTGTGCGACGACTCCTTCCGCGTTCGGTTCAGTCCCATCCAGGGACCATCAGCTTTCGCTCGGATACAAATATTTCAAACTTATTAAGCCTCATCAACGCGAGCAAGCGTGCACCATGCGCCCTCCCTCAGAGTGTGCGCCAGAGCGTCATGATTTACACAGGATCGTAGGGTAGACTAAGTCCAAACGTTAATTTTCAACGCTTAGACATTTAGGAAATTTTGGTTCCAGGCGTAATATAAATTGCTGATCCAAAGAAAACTATGAAAAAGTGCTCCTAAACAAAAAAATGTGAAATTATCAAAAAAGTGCTTATGAGACAAATATTAGGAGGGAAAAAATGAACAGGAAGGAAACTAAGAGAATGAGAAGAAAAAATATACAAAAAAAATATCCAATCCAAATTCAATCTAAATCCAATCCAAATCTAATCCAAATCCAATCCAAATCAGATCTAAATCCAATACAAATCCAATCCACATCCAATCCAAATCCAATCCAAATATAATCCCGGTCAGGTCGGATCAGTCCAAATCCAGTCCAGATCCAGTATAGTCATAGTCCAGTCCAGATCCAGTCCAGTACAGTCAAGATACGGTCAAGGCCAGTCCAGGTTTAGTCAGATCCAGTCAGGTCATGTCCTAGTCTCGGCGAGTCCTGTCCAGGTCAGATCCAGTGAGTCAGTCCAGGTCCAGTCAGATCAGATCAGTCCAGTCCAGGTCCAGTCGGCTCCAGTCCAGGTCCAAGTCCAGTCCAGATCCAGTCAAAATCAGATCTGGATCAGATCGGTTCTAGTCAGTCCAGATCAGTCCAGGTACGGTTCAGGTTTGATCCAGATCAGATCCAGGTCAGTCAAGTCCAGATCAAGGTCTTGTCACCAAAGGTCCTGTCCAGGTCCAGTCCAGATCAGTCCAGGTCCAGTCCAGGTCCAGTCCTGGTTCCGTTTCAGTCCAGTCAGGTCAGATACAGGTCCAGGTCAGTCTAAATCAGAGTCTGGATCAGATCCAGTCCAGGTCGGTCCAGATCAGTATGAAGTCAGTCAGGTCAGTCCAGTCAGTCCAGATCGGTCCAGGTCCAGTCCAGTCAGGTCAAGGTCAGTCCAGTCAGGTCCAGTCAGATCGGTCCAAGTCCGGTCAGGTCAGTCCAGATCCAGTCCAGGTCAGTCCAGATCGGTCAGGTCAGTCCAGGTCAGTCCAGATCCAGTCCGGTCAGGTCAGTCAGTCCAGTCCAGTCAGATCCAGTCCAGTCGATCAGTCCAAGTCGGTCAGTCCAGATCCAGTCCAGGTCCAGTCCAGGTCCAGTCCAGATCCAGTCCAGATCCAGTCAGGTCAGTCCGGATCCAGTCCAGGTCGGTCAGATCAGTCCAGATCCAGTCAGATCAGTCCAGGTCAGTCCAGATCCAGTCCAGTCAGGTCAGATCGGTCCAGGTCCAGTCCAGTCCAGGTACCAGTCGGATCCAGTCAGGTCAGTCCAGGTCAGTCAGCCCAGGTCAGTTCCAGGTCAGTCCTGTTTTCAGTCCAGATCCAGTCCAGATCGGATCCAGATCCAGTCCGTCCAGTCCAGGTCAGTCAGGTCCAGTTCAGATCCAGTCCAGGTCAGTCAGGTCAGTCCAAGATCAGATCCTGGGTCCAGTCCAGGTCCAGTCCAGGTCAGTCCAGGTCAGTCCAGATCCAGTCAGATCAGTCGGCCAGGTCAGTCCAGGTCAGTCCTGTTTCGGTCCAGGTCAGTCCAGATTCAGTCCAGGTCAGTCCAGATCCAGTCACGTCAGTCCAGGTCCAGTCAAGTCGGTCAGATCAGGTCCAGGTCAGTCCAAGTCAGTTCAGGTCCGGTCAGATCCAGTCCAGATCTTGTCCAGGTCAGTCAGATCCAGTCCAGACCAGGTCCAGTTCAGGTCAGGCCAGGTTCAGTCAGATCCAGTCAAAGTCAGTCAGGTCCAGTCCAGATCAGTCCAGATCCAGTCCAGGTCAGTCCAGATCCAGTCAGATCCAGTTCAGGATCAGTCCAGGTCAGTCCAGATCCAGTCAGGTCCAGTCCAGATCAGTCCAGGTCAGTCCAGATCCAGTCCAGGTCCAGTCCAGATCGGATCCAGTCAGTCAGATCCAGTCAGGAGTCCAGTCCGGATCAGTCAGATCCAAGTCAGATCCAGTCCAGGTCAGTCCCAGATCCAGTCCAGGTCAGTCGGATCGGAGTCCAGGTCAGTCCGGATCCAGTCCAGATCCAGTCAGCCAGATCAGTCCTGTTTCGGTCGGATCCAGTCCAGATCCAGTCCAGGTCCAGTCAGATCCAGTCCAGGTCCAGTCAGGTCAGTCAGGTCAGTTCAGGTCCAGTCCGGATCCAGTCAAGTCTTGTTCAGGTCCAGTCAGATCCAGTCCAGATCAGTCAGGTCAGTCCAGATCCAGTCCAGGTTCAGTCCAGGTCAGTCAGGCCAAGGTCCAGTTCAGGTCTTGTTCAGGTCAAGGCAAAGTCCAGTCCAAGTCAGTCAAGTGCGGTCAGGTCCAGTCAAGTGCGATCCAGGTCAGTCAGGTCCAGTCCAGGTCGGTCAAGTCCAGTCCAGGTCAGTCCAGATCCAGTCAGGTCAGATCCAGTCCAGTCCAGGTCAGTCCAGTCAGTCCAGGTCAGTCCAGTCCAGTCCAGATCCAGTCCAGATCCAGTCCAGATCCAGTCAGGTCAGTCCAGTCAGTCCAGATCCAGTCCAGGTCAGTCCAGATCCAGTCCAGGTCGGTCAGATCAGTCCAGGTCAGTCCAGATCAGTCCCAGGTCAGTCCAGATCAGAGTCGAGTCCAGAGTCAGGTCAGTCCAGATCCAGTCCAGATCCGTCAGTCCCAGGTCAGATCCAGTCCAGATCCAGTCCAGATCCAGTCAAGGTCGGTCCAGGTCAGTCCAGATCCAGTCGTTTCCCAGGTCAGTCCAGATCCAGTCCAGGTCAGTCCAGGTCCAGTCCAGAGGTCCAGTCCAGGTCCAGTCCAAGATCAGTCCAGGTCCAGTCCAGATCCAGTCCAGGTCGGTCCAGGTCAGGTCCAGATCTGGTCCAGGTCGGTCCAGTTCCAGTCCAGGTCAGTCCAGAGTCAGTCAAGTCAGATCTGGATCAGATCAGTTTCTGGTCAGTCCAGGTCGGTCCAGGTACAGTTCAGGTTTGGTCAGAGTCTGAGTCCAGGTCCAGGTCAAGTCAGGTCCAGGTCAGGTCCTTGTCACAGATCCAGTCAGGTCAGTCCAGATCGGTCAGGTCGGTCAGTCCAGATCCAGTCAGGTCGGTCCAGGTCCAGTCCAGGTCCAGTCCAGGTCAGTCCAGATCGGTCAGGTCAGTCCAGGTCGGTCCAGTCGGTCAGATCGGTCAGGTCAGTCCAGATCCAGTCCAGATCTAGTCAGGTTCAGTCCAAGTCGAGTCCAGATCAGTCAGGTCAGTCCAGGTCAGTCCAGATCCAGTCAGGTCCAGTCAGGTCAGTCCAAGGTCAGTCCAGATCAGTCCGATCGGTCAGAGGTCCAGTCCAGGTCAGTCCAGATCCAGTCAGGTCAGTCAGGTCAGTCCAGGTCAGTCCAGGTCAGTCCAGATCCAGTCCAGGTCAGTCCAGGTCCAGTCAAAGTCAGTCTGGATCAGGTCGGTTCTGATCAGTCAGGTCAGTCCAGATACGGTCCAGGTTGGTCCAGGTCAGTCCAGATCCAGTCGGGATCCAGTCCAGGTCCAGTCCAAGTCCAGTCCAGGTCCAGTCAGGTCGGTCCAGGTCAGTCCGGATCCGGTCCAGGTCAGTCCAGATCCAGTCCAGGTCAGTCAGATCCGGGTCAGGTCAGGTCAGTCCTGTTTCAGGTCCAGGTCGGTCCAGGTCAGTCCAGGTCAGGTCCAGTCAGGTCGGTCCAGATCAGTCCCAGGTCAGTCCAGGTCCAGGTCCAGGTCAGATCAGATCCAGTCCAGGTCCAGTCCAGATCCAGTCCATCCAGTCCAGGAGTCCAGTCAGGTCAGGTCAGGTCCAGGTCCAGGTCGGTCCAGGTCAGTCCAGGTCAAGGTCCAGGTCAGTTTCAGTCGGTCAGTCGAGATCCAGTCTTGTCAGATCGGTCAGATCCAGTCAGGTCCAGGTCCAGGTCGATCGGTCAGGTCAGTCCAGATCAGTCCAGATCCAGGTCAGTCAGATCCAGTCAGATCAGTCCAGGTCCAGTCCAGGTCAGTCCAGGTCAGTCCAGATCCAGTCCAGGTCCAGTCCAGATCGGTCGGTCAGTCCCAAGTCAGTCCAGATCCAGTCAGGTCCAGTCCAGATCCAGTCCAGGTCGAGTCCAGGTCAGTCAGATCCAGTCTTGTTCAAGTCCAGTCCAGATCGGTCAGGTCAGTCCAGGTCAGTCCAGGTCAGTCCAGGTCCAGTCGGTAGATCCAGTCCAGGTCAGTCAAGTCAGTCAGATCCAGTCCTGTTTCGAGTCCAGGTCCAGTCCAGATCCAGTCAAGTCAGTCCAGGTCCAGTCCAGATCAGGTCCAGATCCAGGTCAGTCCAGGTCAGTCCAGGTCAGTCCAGATCCAGTCCAGGTCAGTCCAGGTCCAGTCCAGATCCGGTCCAGATCCAGTCCAGTCAGTCCAAGTCCAGTCCAGTCAGTCCAGATCCAGTCCAGATCAGTCCAGGTCAGTCCCAGAGTCAGTCAAGTCAGTCCAGGTCCAGTCCAGATCCAGTCCAGGTCAGTCCAGTCAGTCCAGGTCAGTCCAGTCCATGTCAAGTCCAGGTCGGTCCAGGTCCAGTCCAGGTCAGTCCAAGGTCGGTCCAGGTCCAGTCCAGATCCAGTCCAGGTCAGATCCAGTCAGTCCAGGTCAGTCCAGGTCCAGTCAGGTCAGTCAGATCAGTCCAGGTCAGTCCAGGTCAGTCCAGGTCGGTCAGGTCGGTCCAGGTCGGTCCAGGTCGGTCAGGTCCAGTCAGGTCAATCCAGGTCGGTCCAGTCAGTCAGGTCAGTCCAGATCAGATCAGGTCCAGTCTGTCCAGATCCAGTCCAGGTCAGTCCAGGTCAGTCAGGTCAAGTCCAAGTCAGTCCAGGTCAGTCCAGGTCGGTCAGGTCAGTCCAGGTCCAGTCCAGGTCAGTCAGGTCAGTCCAGATCCAGTCCAGATCCAGTCCAGATCCAGTCAGTCCAGGTCGGTCAGGTCAGTCCAGGTCAGTCAGTCCGGTCAGTCCAGTCCAGATCGGTCCAGGTCAGTCCAGGTCGGTCAGTCCAGATCAGGTCCAGTCCAGATCCAGTCAGGTCAGTCCAGATCCAGTCAGGTCCAGTCAGGTCCAGATCCAGTCAGTCCAGTCCAGATCAGTCAGGTCCAGTCCAGATCCAGTCCAGATCCAGTCCAGGTCCAGTCCAGATCCAGTCAGTCCAGATCCGGTCAGGTCCAGTCCAGGTCCAGTCCAGGTCCAGTCGGTTCAGATCCAGTCCAAGTCAGATCAGTCAGGTCGGTCAGATCCAGTCCAGATCCGGTCCAGATCCAGTCCAGATCCAGTCAGATCCAGTCCAGGTCAGGTCCAGATCCAGTCAGGTCCTTGTCAAGGTCCTGTCAGATCGGTCAGATCCAGTCCAGGTCGGTCAGGTCAGTCAGGTCAGTCGGTCCAGTCAGGTCAGTTCGGATCCAGATCAGTCCAGATCAGTCGGTCAGGTCGAGTCGATCGGTCAAATGTGGATCAAGGTCAGTCCAGGTCAGTCCAAGATCCAGTCCAGATCCAGTCGATCGGTTCCGGATCGGTTCAGATCCGGTCCAGGCCAAGTCAGGCCAATTCAGTTCAGATCGGTTCAAGTCAGGCCAGGTCAGGTCAGGTCAGTCAGGTCAGTCCAGATCCTGTCCAGATCCAGTCCAAGTCCAGTCAGGTCTAGTCGGTCCAGGTCCAGTCACGTCCAGGTCAGTCCAGATCCGTTTCCAAGTCAGTCCAGGTCAGTCCAGATCAGTCCAGGTCCAGTCTAGAGTCAGTCCAGTCAGTCAAGGTCAGTCCAGGTCCAGTCAGGTCAGGTCCAGATCCAGTTCAGTCAGGTTCAGTCCAGATCCAGTCAAGGTCCAGTCCAGGTCAGTCATGATGTCATGATAGTCAGTCGATCAGTCCAGTCAGTCAGTCAGGTCAGTCCAGTCGGTCCAGGTCGGTCAAGGTCCAGTCAGATCCAGTCAGGTCAGTCCAGGTCAGTCAGGTCAGTCAGATCGGTCAGGTCGGTCCAGGTCAGTCCAGATCAGTCCAGTCGGTCCAGGTCAGTCCAGATCAGTCAGGTCAGTCAGGTCAGTCCAGGTCCGGTCCAGGTCAGATCGGTCAGATCCAGTCCAGATCCAGTCCAGATCCAGTCAGAGGTCAGTCCAGGTCAGTCCAGGTCAGTCCAGGTCAGTGGAGTCAGTCCAGATCAGTCCAGGTCAGTCAGGTCGGTCCAGGTCCAGTCAGATCGGTCCAAGTCAGTCCAGGTCAGTCGATCGGTCGATCCAGTCAGATCCCGGTCAGTCCAGTCAGTCCAGGTCAGTCCAGGTCAGTCAGGTCAGTCCAAGTCGGTCCAGGTCAGTCCAAGATCAGTCCAGATCAGTCCAGGTCAGTCCAGTCCAGATCCAGATCAGTCAGGTCAGTCAATCCAGTCAGGTCAGTCAGTCAGTCCAGTCCAGTCCAGGTCAGTCCAGGTCGGTTCAGGTCAGTCCAGGTCCAGTCAGATCTGGTCCAGGTCAGTCCAGGTCAGTCCAGGTCAGTCAGGTCGGTCCAGGTCCAGTCGGTTCCGGTCAGGAGTCAGTCGGTTCAGTCCAGGTCGATCAGGTCAGTCAAAGTCAGAGTCTGGATCAGGTCGGTTCTGATCAGTCCAGGTCAGTCCAGGTACGGTTCAGGTTTAGTCCAGGTCCAGTCCAGGTCAATCCAGATCAGTCCATGTCGGTCCAGTCGAGTCAGATCAGTCCAAGGTCAGGTCAAGTCCAGGTCCGGTCGGATCCAGGTCAGGTCAGTCGATCCAGTCAGGTCAGTCAAGGAGTCAGTCCAAAATCCAGTCTGTTTCGGTCCAGGTCAGTCCAGGTCGGTCCAGATCCCGGTCCAGATCCAGTCAAATCCAGTCAGTCAAGGTCAGTCCACATCCAGTCAATCCAGTCCAGATCCAGTCCAGGTCAGTCAGGTCAGTCAGGTCGGTCCAAGGTCCAGTCAGGTCAGTCGAGATTCAGGTCAGATCCAGGTCGGATCAGTCCAGGTCTTGTCCAAGGTCCAGTCCAGATCCAGTCCAGATCCAGTCCAGGTCGGTCAATCCGATCCAGTCAAGTCAGTCAGGTCGGTCCAGATCCAGTCAGATCTGGTACAGGCCAGATCGGTTTCAGGTCTTGTTCAGGTCAGGCCAGATCCAGTCAGGTCAATCCAGATCCGGTACTGATCGGTTCAGGTCCAGTCGGTCCAGTCGGCCAGGTCAGTCCAGGTCCAGTCCTGTTTCAGGTCCAGATCCAGGTCCTGTTTCAGGTCAAGATCCAGTCCAGGTCAGTCCAAGGTCAGGTCCAGATCAGGTCATCGGTCAGTCGGTCCAGTCAGATCAGTCAGTCCAGTCAGGTCGGTCCAGGTCCAGTCAGATCGGTCAGTCAGGTCTTGTCAGGTCGGTCCAGATCCAGTCCAGATCAGTCCAGGTCAGTCAGGTCAGTCGATCAGGTCCAGTCAGATCCAGTCAGTCAGTCCAGTTCAGTCCAGATCCCAGTCAGTCCAGGTCAGTCCAGGTCAGATCCAGGTCGGTCCAGGTCAGTCCAGGTCTGATCCCAGGTCAGTCAGATCGTCAGTCAGTCCAGATCAGTCCAGGTCGGTCCAGGTCCAGTCAGGTCAGTCCAGGTCAGTCAGTTCAGTCCAGATCCAGTCCAGGTCAGATCCAGGTCAGAGTCCAGATCCAGATCCAGGTCGGTCAGGTCGGTCAGGTTCAGTCCAGATCCAGTCCAGGTCAGTCCAGATCGGTCAGGTCGGTCCAGGTCAGTCCAGGTTCAGTCCAGATCCAGTCCAGGTCAGTCAGGTCAGGTCCAGATCGGTCAGGTCGGTCAGGTCCAGTCCAGGTCAGTCCAGGTCCAGTCAAGATCCAGTCAGGTCCAGTCCGAGTCAGTCCAGGTCCAGTCCAGGTCGGTCCAGATCCAGTCCAGATCGGTCAGGTCCAGTCCAGATCAGTCCAGGTCGGTCAGGTCGATCCAGATCGGTCCAAGTCCAGTCCAGGTCGAGTCCAGGTCGGTCCAGGTCAGATCCAGGTCAGATCCAGTCCGGTCAGGTCCAGATCCAGGTCGAGTCCAGGTCAGGTCCAGGTCAGGTCCAGAGTCAGTCAGTTTGGTCAGGTCAGTCAAAGATCAGGTCCAGTTCTGGTCCAGTCAGGTCCGGTCCCAGGTACGGTTCAGGTTTAGTCCAGATCAGGTCAAGATCAGGTCCTTGTCACCAAGATCCTGTCAGATCCAGTCAGGTCCAGTCCAGATCAGTCCAGGTCAGTCCAGATCCAGTCAGGTCAGTCCAGGTCCAGTCGGTTCCAGTCCAGGTCCAGTCCAGATCAGTTCGGCTCCAGTCCAGGTCAGTCCTGATCCAGTTCAGTCGGAGTCGGTTCCAGGTACTGGTCCAAGATCCAGTCAAGTCAGATCTGGATCAAGATCCAGTCCAGAGTCCAGTCAGGTCAAGATCCAGTCAAATCCGGTCGAGATCAGTTCAGATCCGGTCCAGACCAGGTCAGGCCATAGAGTCGGTTCAGATCGGTTCAGATTCAGGGCCAAGGTCAGTCCAGGTCCAGGTCAGATCCAGGTCCAAGTCCAGTCCAGGGTCAGTCAAGTCCAGTCAGATCCTGTCCAGATCCAGTCAGGTCAGTCCAGGAGTCTAGTCCGGTCCCAGATCCAGTCCACGTCCAGGTCAGTCCAGGTCGTTTCCAGGTCCAGTCCAGGTCAGTCAGGTCAGTCCAGGTCAGTCCAGATCCAGTCAGTCAGTCTGAGTCCAGGTCAAGGGTCGGTCAAGATCAGTCCAGGTCAGTCAAGGTCAGGTTCAGTCAGTTTCGGTCAGGTCCAGATTCCAAGGTCGATCAGGTCAGTCCAGGTCCAGTCCAGAGTCCAGTCCAGATCCAGTCCAGGTCAGTCCAGTCAGTCCAAGGTCCAGTCGGTCAGTCAGTCCAAATCAGATCGGTCAGGTCGGTCCAGGTCAGTCAAGATCCAGTCAGGTCAGATCCGGTCAGATCCAGTCAGATCCAAGTCCAGTCCGGTCGGTCCAAGTCGGTCAGATCCAGTCAGGTCAGTCAGTCCAGTCCAGATCAGTCCAGATCCAGTCAGGTCCAGTCCAGATCCAGTCCAGGTCGGTCAGGTCAGTCCAGATCCAGTCCAGTCGGTCCAGTCCAGTCCAGGTCAGGTCCAGATCGGTCAGGTCAGTCCAGATCCAGGTCGGTCCAGGTCCAGTCAGGTCAGTCCAGATCCAGTCCAGGTCGGTCCAGGTCGGTCCAGGTCGGTCCAGTCGGTCAGTCAGATCAGGTCAGGTCGGTCCAGATCGGTCCAGATCCAAGTCAGTCCAGATCCAGTCCAGGTCGGTCCGAGTCAGTCCAGGTCAGTCCAGGTCAGTCCAGTTCAGTCAGGTCGGTCAGATCGGTCCAGGTCAGTCCAGATCCAGTCCAGGTCGGTCAAGTCAGTCAAGTCTGGATCAGGTCGGTTCAGTCAGATCCAGATCAGGTCAGTCAGGTACAGTCCAGGTTAGATCCAGATCGGTCAGGTCGGTCAGGTCGGTCCAGATCCAGTCCAGGTCAGTCCAGATCCAGTCCAGGTCCAGTCAGGTCAGTCCAGGTCCAGTCCAGTCAGTCCGGATCCAGTCCAGATCCAGTCCAGGTCAGTCAGATCCAGTCCAGGTCAGTCCAGGTCAGTCCAGTCAGTCAGGTCAGTCTGATCCAGTCCAGATCCAGTCAGGTCAGTCCAGATCCAGTCCAGGTCAGTCCGGTCCAGTCAGGTCAGTCCAGGATCAGTCAGGTCCAGTCCAAGGTCAGTCCAGATCCAGTCCAGGTCGGTCCAGGTCGGTCCAGATCGGTCCAGTCAGATCCAGTCCAGATCCAGTCCAGGTCAGTCCAGATCAGTCCAGGTCCAGTCAGGTCAGTCCAGTCCAGTCCAGATCAGTCCAGATCCAGTCCAGGTCAGTCCAGGTCAGTCCAGATCAGGTCAGTCAGGTCGGTCCAGGTCAGTCCAGTCGGTCAGGTCCAGTCCAGATCGGTCCAGTCCGGTCAGGCCAAAGGTCCAGTCCAGGTCAGTCAGGTCAGTCAGGTCAGTGCCAGGTCGGTAGCAGGTCAGATCCAGGTCCAGTCAGTCCAGTCCAGGTCAGTCAGGTCAGTCCAGTCAGGTCAGTCCAGATCCAGTCAAGTCAGTCCAGGATCAGTCCAAGTCAGTCCAGTCAGTCAGATCCAGTCAGTCAGTCCAGTCCAGATCCCAGTCCAGATCCAGTCAGGTCGGTCAAGGTCAGTCCAGGTCAGTCCAGTCAGTCCAGGTCCAGTTCAGTCAGTCCAGGTCCAGTCCAGATCAGTCCAGATCCAGTCCAGATCCAGGTCCAGATCCAGTCCGGTCAGTCCAGGTCCAGTCCAGATCCAGTCAGGTCAGTCCAGGTCCAGTCCAGATCCAGTCCAGATCCAGTCCAGGTCAGTCCAGGTCAGTCCAGATCGGTCAGATCAGTCCGATCAGTCCAAGATCCAGTCAGGTCCAGTCAGGTCAGTCAAGTCGGTCCAAGTCCAGTCCAGATCAGTCCAGATCCAGTCAGGTCAGGTCAGGTCAGTCAAGATCAGTCCAGGTCCAGTCCAGATCAGTCAGGTCGAGTTCAGATCGGTCCAGGTTCAGTCCAGGTCAGGTCCAGTCCAGTCCAGTCAGGTCAGTCCAGGTCGGTCCAGGTCAGTCCAGATCAGTCCAGATCAGGTCAGTCCAGGTCAGATCCAGTCCAGTCAGTCAGTCCAGGTCAGTCAGGTCAGTCCAGTCAGTCAGGATCGGTCCAGGTCCAGTCCAGGTCAGTCAGATCAGTCAGATCGATCAGGTCAGTCCAGGTCAGTCAGGTCAGTCCAGGTCCGGTCCAGTCCGGTCAGTCCAGGTCGGTCCAGTCCAGTCAGGTCAGTCAGGTCAGTCAGGTCAGTCCAGTCCAGGTCAGTCAGATCCAGTCCAGGTCGGTCCCAGGTCAGTCCAGGTCAGGTCCAGTCAGGTCAGTCAGTCCAGGTCGGTCTGATCAGTCAGGTCCAGTCGATCAGTCCAGGTCAGTCAGGTCAGTCCAGATCCAGTCCAGATCCAGTCCAGGTCAGTCCAGGAGTCCAGATCCAGTCAGATCAGTCCAGGTCAGTCAAGATCAGTCCAGATCCAGTCCAGGTCAGTCAAGTCGGTCAGGTCAGTCAGATCCAGTCCAGGTCAGTTCAGTCCAGTCAGTCAGTCCAAGATCGGTCAAGTCGGTTCTGGATCAGGTCAGTCAGGTCAGTCCAGGTCAGTCCAGGTCAGTCCGGTCAGTCGGGATCCAGTCCAGGTCAGTCGGAGTCAGTCCAGATCCGGTCAGATCCAGGTCAGGCCAGGTCGGTCCAGATCGAGTCCAGGTCAGTCCAGATCCGGTCCAGATCCAGGTCAGTCCAGATCGGTCCAGGTCAGATCCAGTCAGGTCCAGTCCAGGTCCAGTCAGGTCCGTCCAGATCCAGTCAGATCCGGTCCAAGTCCAGGTCAAGTCAGATCCAGGTCGGTCAGTCCCAGGTCAGCCAGATCCAGTCAGGTCGGTCAGGTCAGTCAAGATCAGTCCAGGTCAGTCAGTCCAGTCCAGTCAGTCCGGTCCAGTCAGGTCGGTCAGGTCCAGTCCAGGTCAGTCGAGTCCAGTCAGTCCAGGTCAGTCAGTCAGGTCCAGTCAGATCAGTCCAGGTCCAGTCAGGTCAGTCCAGATCAGTCCAGTCAGGTCAGGTCAGTCCAGGTCGGTCCGGTCAGATCCAGTCCAGGTCAGTCCAGATCCAGTCCAGGTCAGTCCAGTCAGTCAGGTCCAGTCCAGATCCAGTCCAGGTCAGTCCAGATCCAGTCCAGATCGGTCCAGATCCAGTCCAGGTCAGTCCAGGTCAGTCCAGATCCAGTCCAAGTCAGTCCAGATCCAGGTCAGGTCAGTCCAGGTCAGTCCAGATCCAGTCCAGGTCAGTCCAGGTCAGTCCAGAGTCAGTCCAGGTCCAGTCAGGTCCAGTCCAGATCGGTCCAGTCCAGTCCAGGTCGGTCCAGATCAGTCAGATCGGTCCAGGTCGGTCCAGTCCAGTCCAGTCGGTCAGGTCAGTCCAGATCCAGTCAGGTACGGTCCAGGTCAGTCCAGTCCAGTCAGGTCAGTCCAGGTCAGATCCAGATTCAGGTCAGGTCAGTCAGGTCAGTCCAGCCCGTGCGGTCAGGTCGGTCCAGATGCAGTCCAGGTCAGTCCAGGTCAGTCCAGATCCAGTCAGATCCAGGTCAGTCCAGGTCATGTCCAGATCCAGTCAGTCAGATCCAGAGTCCAGGTCAGTCCAGTCCAGTCCAAGTCAGATCCAGTCCCGGTCAGGTCGGTCAGATTCCAGTCCCAGTCGGTCAGGTCAGGCCAGGTCCAGTCCAGATGCAGTTCAGGTCAGTCGGTCCAGGTCGGTCCAGGTCGGTCAGGCCATGAGTCAGGCCAGGTCGGTTCCAGGTCGGTTCAGGTCAGGCCAGATCCCGGTCCAGAGTCCGGTCCAGGTCAGTCCCAGATCTAGTCGGTCCAGAGTCAGTCCGTGAGGTCCAGTCCTGGTCGGTCCAGGTCAGTCAGGTCAGTCCCAGTCGGTCCAGATCAAGATTGGCCAGTCAGTCCAGGTGCAGTTCAGGTCAGTCCCAGTCAGGTCCAGTCCAGGTGCAGTCCAGGTCCAGTCCCAGTCGGGATCCAGTCCAGGTCCAGTCAAGTTAGATCGATCCAGTCAGTCCGGTCCAGGTCAGTCCAGGTCAGTCAGATCCGGTCCAGGTCAGTCCAGATCAGTCCAGGTCAGTCAGGTCCAGTCCAGTCAGTCAGGTCCAGTCAGAGTCCAGGTCAGGTCGGTCCAGGTCAGTCCAGATCCAGTCAGGTCCAGTCCAAGATCCAGTCAGGTCAGTCCAAGTCAGGTCAGATCCAGTCAGATCCAGTCCAGATCCAGTCCAGATCAGTCAGGTCCAGTCAGGTCAGTCCAGATCCAGTCAGTCCAGGTCAGTCAGGAGTCAGTCAGGTACAGTCCAGGTCAGTCTAGTCCGGATCCAGTCCAGGTCAGAGTCAGGCCAGATCCAGTCCGGATCAGTCAGATCCAGGTACAGTCCAGATCCAGTCCAGGTCAGTCCAGATCGGTCCAGGTCCAGAGTCAGTCCAGATCATGTCCAGAGCACAGTCCAGGTCAGTCCAGGTCAGGTCAAGTCCAGTCAGGTCGGTCCAGGTCAGTCCTGCTCCGGTCAGGGTCAGTCCAAGTCCAGTCCCAGTCAGTCAGGTCCAGATGAGTCAGTCCAGATCCAGTGCGGTTCAGGTCCAGTCCAGTCCAGGTCAGTCAGGTCCAGTCCAGGCCAGGTCCAGGCCAGGTCCAGTTCAGGTCGGTTCAGGTCCAGGCCAGTCAGTCCAGTCCAGTCAGATCCGGTCCAGGTCCAGTCAGTCCAGGTCAGGTCCAGTCCAGTCTGATCCAGTCAGGGTCAGTCGATCAGGTCAGTCAGTCAGGTCCAGGCCAGGCAGTCCAGGTGCAGTTCCAGGTCAGTCCCAGTCAGTCAGGTCGGTCCAGATCCGGTCCAGTCGGATCGGTCCAGTCCAAGTCAAGTCGAGTCCAGTCAGTCAGTCCAGATCGGTCAGGTCAGTCCAGTCGACAGTCCAGATCAGTCCAAGTCTAGAGTCAGTTCAGAGTCAGAGCCAGGGATGTTGATCCATTCCAGTAATTTGCGTTCCAGTCATTGGTGGTTTGTCAGTGGCACATTACAGGCTGGTTCAAATGTCAGGACTTCTGAGTGCGGGTTTTCTTTGCCTAATGGTTTCGTTGTTGGAATTCAACCAGCGGCAGTTGGAGCAGTTGCAGTAACCAATAGCTAAATGGGATTTTTGTTGTCATTTGGTCTAAGTTGCTGGAGCTATGGCTATAGTTCCGTTACTAGTGGGTCAGATTCAAAATGGACCCGTTAGGCAGGTTGTGAAAACCTTTACTTTGAGGTCACCATACAGCATGTTTTTGAGTCGGTCTGAGGTATTGTTGACTGCTAGATGATCAGACGCAGGTTGCTGGATGATCGTCGGCGTCAGTCCAGGTCAAATCCAGGTCAGTCCAGATCTGATCCAGTCCAGGTCTAGTCGGTCCAGATCCAGTCCAGGTCAGTCCAGGTCAGTCCTAGTCAGTCAAGAGTCGGTCAGATCCAGGTCAGGTCCAGTCCAGGTCAGGTCAGGTCCAGTCCAGGTGCGGTTCAGGTCGGTCACAGTCCAGATCCGGATCCAGTCCAGGTCAGTCAAGTGCGGTCCAGATCCAGTCCCAGTCCGGATCCAGTCCAAGTCAAGTCAAGGCCAAGATCCAGTCAATACCCAGTCCAGTCCAGTCCAAGTACAGTCCAAGTCCAGTCCAGGTCAGTCAGATCTAAGAGTCAGTTCAGTCAGTCAAGATCCAGTCAGGTACGGTCCAAGTCAGTCCCAGTCGGATCCAGTCAGGTCAGGTCAAGGAGCCAGATCCAGTCCAGTACCCAGTCAGGCCAGTCCAGGTACCAGTCAGTCAGTCCAGGTCAGTCAGGTCGGTCCAGGTCAGTCAGGAGTTCAGTCCAGGTCAGTCCAGATCAGTCCAAATGCGGTCCAGGTCAGTCCCGGTCCAGAGTCAGGTCGGTCAGTCCAAACTGGTCCAGTCCAGGTCAGTCCAGTCAGATCGGTCCAGTCAGTCAGTCCAGATCCAGTCAGGTCAGTCCAGGTCAGTCAGGTCAGTCCAGGTCCAGTCAGTCAGTCGGTCAGTCGGTCCAGATCGGTCAGGTCAGTCCAGGTCAGTCAAGTCCAGTCCAGGTCAGTCAGGTCAGTCCAGGTCAGTCCAGTCCAGTCCAGGTCAGTCCAGGTCGGTCAGGTCAGTCCAGGTCAGTCCAGATCAGTCCAGATCCAGTCCAGGTCAGTCCAGATCCAGTCCAGGTCAGTCGGTCCAGTCAGTCCAGTCCAGATCCAGTCAGGTCAGTCCAGGTCGGTCCAGGTCAGTCCAGTCCAGGTCAGTCAGATTCAGTCCAGATCCAGTCCAGATCAGTCCAAGTCAGTCCAAGTCCAGTCCAAGTCAGTCCAGTCAAGATCAGGTCAGATCCAGTCCAGGTCGGTCAGATCCAGTCCAGATCAGTCAGGTCCAGTCCAGGTCAGTCCAGGTCGGGTCCAGTCAGGTCAGTCCAGTCAGTCAGTCCAGGTCGGTCCAGTCGGTCAGTCCAGTCAGGTCAGTCAGGTCAGTCCAGGTCAGTCAGGTCAGTCCAGATCCGGTCCAGGTCGGTCAAGGTCGGTCAGTGCGGTCAGGTCCAGTCCAGGTCAGTCCGGTCCAGGTCAGTCCAGGTCAGTCCAAGTCCAGTCCAGGTACGGTCCAGGTCAGTCGAGGATCCAGTCCAGATCAGTCAGTCCAGGTCGGTCAGTCCAGTCAGTCCAGTCAGATCCAGTCCAGATCCAGATCCAGGTCAGTCCAGGTCCAGGTCCAGGTCGGTCCAGATCCAGTCAGATCCAGTCCAGGTCAGTCCAGATCCAGTCAGTCCGGTCAGGTCAGTCAGTCCAGTCCAGGTCAGTCCAGGTCAGATCCAGGTCGGTCCAGATCCAGTCAGGTCGGTCAAGATCGAGTCAGTGATCGGTCCAGGTCAGTCAGGTTCAGTCGGTCAGGTCAGGTCGGTCAGTTCGGTCCAGGTCAGTCCAGATCGGTTTCGGTCGAGTCAGGTCAGGTTCCAGGTAAATTGGTCCAGATCCAGGTCCCAAGGTCCGTCGGTCCAGATCCAGATGAGTCCAGTTCAGGATCCAGTCCAGGTCGGTCAAGTCCGGTCCAGGTCAGTCCAGGTTCAGTCCAGGTCAGGTCCAGGTCAGTCCAGATCCAGTCAAGTCAGTCAGGTCAGTCCAGATCCGGTCAGGTCAGTCCAGGTCGGTCCAGGTCGGTCAGGTCAGTCCAGAGTCCAGTCCAGGTCCAGTCAGGTCAGTCCAGGTCCAGTCAGGTCCAGTCCAGGTCAGTTCAGGTCAGTCAGGTCAGTCAGGTCAGTCAGATCCAGTCCAGGTCAGTCCAGTCCAGTCAGATCAAGTCCAGTCAGTCAGTCCAGGTCAGTCCAGTCAGTCCAGGTCAGTCCAGGTCCAGTCCAGATCGGTCCAGGTCAGTCCAGGTCAGTCAGGTCAGTCCAGGTCAGTCCAGATCCAGTCCAGGTCGGTCAGGTCGGTCCAGGTCGGTCAGTCCGGTCAGTCCAGGTCAGTCGGTCAGATCCAGATCCAGTCAGGTCAGTCCAGGTCGGTCAGATCGGTCAGTCAGGTCCAGTCCAGTCGGTCCAGATCCGGTCAGGTCAGTCCAGTCCAGTCAGTCCAGTCCAGGTCCAGTCCGGTCCAGATCCGGTCAGTCCAGTCAAATTAAGGTCAGTCATCCAGATCCAGTCAGGTCAGTCCAGGTCAGTCCCAGATCCAGTCCAGATCCAGTCCAGATCCAGTCCAGGTCCAGTCAGGTCGGTCCAGGTCAGTCCAGTCGGTCAGGTCGGTCCAGATCCAGTCCAGTCGGTCAGTCCAGGTCCAGTCCAGGTCGGTCGGTTCCAGTCCAGATCCAGTCAGGTCAGGTCAGGTCAGATCGGTCAAGATCCAGTCCAGGTCGGTCCAGATCGGTTTCCAGGTCAGTCAGGTCGGTCAGGTCCAGTCAGTCCAGGTCAGGTCAGGTCAAGTCCGGTCAGTCAGTCCAGATCCAGGTCAGTCCCAAGGTCGGTCCAGGTCAGTCAGATCAGTCCAGGTCAGTCCAGGTACAGTCCAGGTCAGTCCAGGTCAGTCAAGTCAGTCCAGGTCAGTCCAGATCCAGTCCAGGTCAGATCAGGTCAGTCCAGGTCAGGTCCAGTCAGTCCAGGTCAGTCAGGTCAGTCCAGATCCAGTCCAGGTCAGTCAGATCCAGTCCAAGTCGGTCCAGATCCAGTCCAGATCAGTCCAGGTCCAGTCCAGGTCAGTCCAGGTCAGTCCAGGTCAGTCAGGTCAGTCCGGTCGGTCAGTCGGTCCAGTCGGTCCAGGTCAGTCCAGATCAGTCCTGTCAGTCCAGTTCTGGTCGGTCAGGTCCAGTCCAGGTCGGTCCAGGTCAGTCAGATCAGTCCAGGTCAGATCAGTCCAGTCGGTCAGTCCAGGTCCAGTCGGTAGAATTACCGGTTCAGGTTGGTCAGATCAGTCAGGTCGGTCCAGGTCAGTCAGGATCAGTCCAGGTCAGTCAAGTCGATCCAGGTCAGATCCAGTCCCAGTCAGTCAGGTCAGTCAGTCGGATCCAGTCGGTGAGTCGAGTCCAGGTCAGTCCAGGTCAGTCCAGGTCAGTCAGGTCAGTCCAGGTCAGTCCTGATTCGGTCAGGTCAGTCCAGGTCGGTCAAGGTCGGTCCAGATCCAGTCAGGTCAGTCCAGGTCAGTCCAGATCCAGTCCAGGTCAGTCCCACGGATCCAGTCCAGATCCAGTCAGGTCAGTCCAGATCAGTCCAAGATCCAGTCCAGGTCGAGTCAGTCCAGTCAGATCGGTCCAGGTCCAGTCCAGGTCAGTCCAGGTCGGTCCAGGTCAGTCAGATCCAGGTCGGTCCAGTCCGGTCAGTCCAGTCCAGGTCTTGTCCAGATCAGTCCAGATCCAGTCAGGTCAGTCCAGATCCAGTCCAGATCCAGTCAGGTCAGTCCAGGTCAGTCAGGTCGGTTCAGGTCCAGTCCAAGTCAGTCAGATCCAGTCCAGGTCCAGTCCAGGTCAGTCCAGATCAGTCCAGGTCAGTCAGGTCGGTCAGTCAGTCAGGTCAGTCAGATCCAGTCCAGGTCAGTCAGATCCAGTCCAGGTCGGTCCCAGGTCAGTCGATCCAGTCAGGTCCAGTCGGTCAGATCCAGTCCAGGTCAGTCCAGGTCGGTTCAAGTCTTGTCAGTCAATTCAGATCCAGTCCAGGTCAGTCAAGTCCAGTCCAGTTTTCAGGTCAGTCAGATCCAGTCAGGTTAGTCCAGGTCGGTCCAGGTCAGTCGAGTCGGTCCAGGTCAGTCCAGGTCAGTCAGGTCGGTCCAGATCGGTCAGGTCAGTCAGGTCAGTCCAGATCGGTCCGGTCCAGTCAGTCCAGTCGATCGGTCAATCAGTCCAGTCAGGTCAGTCCAGGTCAGTCCAGGTCTTGTCCAGTCAGTCCAGGTCAGTCCAGGTCGTCCAGTCCAGATCCAGTCCAGGTCAGTTCAGGTCCAGTCCAGGTCAGTCCAGGTCCAGTCCAGAGTCCAGTCCAGATCAGTCCAGATCCAGTCCAGTCAGTCCAGGTCAGTCCAGATCAGTCCAGGTCAGTCAGGTCGGTCAGGTCAGTCCAGGTCCAGTCAGATCTAGTCCAGATCTAGTCCAGTCAGTCGGTCAGTCCAGTCAGTCAGATCCAGGTCAAGATCCAGTCCAGATCCAGTCTCGGTCCAGGTCAGTCCAGATCCCAGTCGGTCAGTCCAGTCCAGTCCAGTCCAGTCAGTCAGTCCCGGAGTCAGGTCAGTCCAGTCCTGTCCAGTCAGATCCAGTCCAGATCAGTCAGATCCAGTCAGGTCAGTCCAGATCCTGTCCAGATCCAGTCCAGGTCAGTCCAGATCCAGTCCAGGTTGGTCCAGGTCAGTCCAGGTCCAGTCCAGGTCGGTCCAGGTCGGTCAAGTCAGTCGGTCAGTCAGGTCAGTCAAGATCCAGTCAAGTCAATCCAGATCGGTCAGGTCAGGTCCAGGTCGGTCAGGTCGGTCCAGGTCGGTCCAGGTCAGTCCAGGTCAGTCCAGTCAGTCCAGGTCAGTCCAGGTCCAGTCCAGGTCAGTCCAGGTCAGTCCAGATCCCGGTCAAGTCAGTCCAGTCCAGGTCAGTCAGGTCAGTCCAGATCCAGTCAG
This sequence comes from Armigeres subalbatus, assembly GCF_024139115.2. Taxonomy (NCBI): domain Eukaryota; kingdom Metazoa; phylum Arthropoda; class Insecta; order Diptera; family Culicidae; genus Armigeres; species Armigeres subalbatus. The sequence goes on along the minus strand of NW_026943375.1, from coordinate 7,155 downwards.
GTCCAGTCCAGGTCAGTCAAGATCCAGTCCAGGTCTAGTCAGATCAGTCCAGATCAGTCCAGGTCAGTCGGTTCAGTCAAGTCCGGTCCAGGTCAGTCAAAGATCAGGTCAAGTTTCAGGTCGGTCAAAGTCAGTCCAGGCAGTCCAGGTTTAGTCCAGGTCAGGTCAGGTCAAGATCAGATCCTTGTCGTCACCAGGTCTGTCCAGGTCAGTCAGGTCGGTCGATCGGTCCAGGTCCGGTCCAGATCCGGTCCAGGTCAGTCCAGGTCCAGTCAGGTCAGTCCAAGGTCCAGTTCGGCTCCAGTCAGGTCCAGTCCTAGTCAAGATCAGTCCAAGATCAGTTCCAGGTACAGTCGAGTCCAGTCAAGATCAGATGGATCAGGTCCAGTCCAGATCAGTCCAGGTCAGTCCAGATCCAGATCCAGTCGAGTCCCAGGTCAGTCCGGATCCAGTTCAAGTCGGTCCAGGCCAGGTCCAGGCCAGTCCAGTTCCAGGTCGGTTCAGGTCAGTCCAGTCCAGTCCAGATCGAGTCCAGGTCAGTCCAGGTCAGTCCAGGTCCGGTCCAGGTCGGTCCAGGTCGGTCAGATCTAGTCGGTCAGTCCAGGTCAGTCCAGATCCCGGTCAGGTCCAGTCCAGTCTGAGTCCAGATCAGTCCAGGTCAGTCAGTCAGTCCAGGTCCAGTCAAGGTCCAGTCAAGTCGAGTCAGATCCAGTCCAGATCAGTCAGATCAGGTTCCAGTCATTGGTCAGTTCCAAGTCAGGTCGGTCCAGATCAGTCAGGTCAGTCCAGGTCAGTCAAGGTCCAGTCCGTTGATCCAGGTAGATCCAGTCCAGGTCAATCCGATCGGTCCAGGTCAGTCGGAGTCAGTCAAGATCCAGTCCAGGTCGGTCAGTCAGTCAAGCGATCCAATTGATCCAGTCAAGTCAGTCTAGGTCAGTCCAGATCCAGTCCAGGTCAGTTCAGGTCAGTCCAAGGTCAGTCGATCGATCCAGATCAAGTCAAGTCCAGTCCAGATCGGTCCAGATCCAGTCCAGTCAGTCCAAGATCCAGTCCGGTCCAAATTGGTCAGGTTCCGGTCCCAAGGTCGGATCAGATCCAGATTTAGTCAGGAATCCAGTCCAGATCCAGTCCAGATCGGTCAGATCCAGGTCAGTCAGAGTCGAGTCCAGGTCCAGTCCCAGAGTCAGTCCAGGTCAGTCAGGTCGATCGATCAGTCCAGGTCAAGTCCAGGTCCAGTCAGTCCCAGGTCAGTCAAATCCAGTCGGATTGATCCAGATCCCGAGTCAGGTCAGGTCCATTGGTCCAGTCCAGAGTCGGTCCAGAGTCCAGTCAAGTCAGTCCGATCAGGTCAGAGTCCAGTCCAGGTCAGTCCGATCCAGTCAGAGTCAGTCGATCAGTAGATCCAGTCCAGATCCAGTCGATCAAAGTCAGGTCCCAGTCCAAGGTCAGAATTGGTCAGTCCAGATCAGTCCAGGTCAGTCCAGGTCCAGTCCCGGATCCAGTCCAATTGGTCAGGTCAGTCAAGTGGTTGATCCAGTCCCGATAAGTCCAAGATCCAGTCCAGGTCCAGTTCAGATCCAGTCCAGGTCAGTCAGGTCCATCGAATTCAGTCCAGATCAGTCCAAGTCGATTAAGAATCCAGGTCAGATCAGTCCAGATCCAGTTCCAGGTCCAGTCCAAGTCGAGTCCAAGATCCAGTCCAGGTCCAGTCCCAGATCCAGTCCAGGAGTCCAGTCCGGATCAAGTCCAGTTTCTAGTTTCAGTTCCCGATCCAGTCAGTTCCAGTCCAGGTCCAGTCCAGGTCAGTCCAAGTCAGGTCTGGATCCAGGTCAGTTTCTGAAGATCCAGTCCAGGTCAGTACCAGGTACAGTCCATTTGGTCAGGTCAGTCCAGATTCCCAGTCGATCCAGATCCGAGATCCAAGATCCCAGTCCCAGTCCAGGTCCAGATCCCAGGTCGAGTCCAGGTCCAGTCCAAAGTCCAGTCCAGATTCAGTCCAGGTCAGTCAGAGTCCAGTCAGTCGGTCCAGGTCAGTCAAGATCCAGTCCAGGAGTCGGTCAAGTTCGGTCAAGTTCAGTCCAGATTCCAGTCCAGATCCAGGTCAGGTCCAGTCAGCAAGTCCAGTCCAGGTCAGTCCAGGTCAGTCCAAGTCCAAGTCCACGGTCCAGTCCAGATCCAGGTCCGGATCAGGTCAGTCAGGTCTTGTCCAGATCCCACAGGTCCAGGTCAGGTCCAGAGTCGGTCCAAGTCCAGTCCAAGATCGGTCAGATCCAGAGTCAGATCTTGTCCAGGTCAGTCAAAGATCAGTCCAGGTCAAATTCCAAATTCCAGTACAGGTGATCCAGTCCCAGATCCGTCAGGTCGGTCAAGATCCGGAGTCCCAAGGTCGGTCCAGATCCAGTAAGACCAAGATCCAGTGCCAAGGTCAGTTCAGAGTCCGGTCCAGGGATCGGTCCTTAGGTCCAGTCCAGATCGGTGCTAGATCCGGTCCAGAGGTCCAGTCGGTTTAATTCAGGTCCAGTCCAGGTCGGTCAGTCAGTCAGGTCGGTCACGTTGTTTCGGTCAGGTCCAGGTCACGTCAGTCAAGGTCCAGTACCAGGTCGAGTCCAGGTCAGGTCCAGATCGGTACCAAGATCCAGTTTGGAGTCAGTCAGGATCCGGTCCAAGTCTTGTCCAGGTCCGGTCAGATCCAGTCAGGTCAGTTCCAGGCTTTCAGTCCAGGATCGGTCCCAGTCTTGTCAGTTCAAGTCCGGTCCAGTCAGATCCAGTCCAGGTCAGTCCAAGGTCGGTTCAGAGTCCAGTCAGATCCAGTCAGGTTCGGTCAGATTCAGGTCCAAGTTCAGGTCCAGTCCAGATCGGTCAAGTTTCAGGTCAGTCCAAGATCCAGTCCAGGTTCGGTCAGATCCAGATCAGTCAGTTGGTTTCGGTCCAGATTCAAATTCAGTCCCAGATCCAGTCCAGGTTCAGTTCAGGTCCAAGTCCAGGTCGAGTCCAGATCAATTCCCCAAGTTCGGTCCAGATCCAGTCCAGATCCAGTCCAGATCCAGTCAGTTCAGTCCAGATCCAGTCCAGATCTAGTCCAATTCAGTCAGGTCAGTCCAGATCAGTCCAGTTCAGTCGAAGTCCAGGTCCAGTCCAGGTCGGTCCAGGTCCAGTCCAGGTCCAGTCCCAGGTCAGTCCAAGATCCGTCCAGTCGAGGTCAGGTCGGTCCAGAGTCAAGTCCAGAGTCAGTCAGGTCCAGGTCAGTCAAGGTCCCGGTCAGTCCAAGTCGGTCCAGAGTCGGTCCAGGTCCGGTCCAGATCAAGTCAGGTCAGTCCAGGTCGGTCAAGTCGGGTCCAGGTCGGTCAGGTCGATCAAGTCGGTCAGATCCGGTCCAAGTCCAGGTCAGGTCGGTCCAGATCCAGTCCAGGTCGGTCCAGGTCCAGTCCAGGTCCGGGTCAGGTCAGATCCAGATCAGTCCAGATCCAGGTCCAGGTCCAGGTCCAGGATTCAGTTCCAAGATCCGGTCAAGTCGGTCAAGGTCAGGTCGGTCAGGTCAGTCCAGATCCGGTCAGGTCAGTCCGTTACAGTTCCAGGTTGAATCAGATCCGGATCCAGATCAGGTCGAGGTCACCAAGATCCAGGGTCAGATCCAGTCAGGTCAGTCAGGTCAGTCCAGTCCAGTCAGGTCCAGATCCAGTCCAGATCCAGTCCCAGGAGTCTGTCCATCGGTTCAGGTCCAGTCAGATCCAGTCTGATCCAGGTCGAGTCAGGTCAGATCTGGTCAAGATACCCAGTCGGTTCCAGTCCAGGATCAAGGTCCGGTGAGTCAGGTTCGGCTCCAGTCCAGGTCCAGTCCTAGATCCCGGTTCAGATCGGTCAGGTCGGTTCCAGTACGGTTCAGGTCAGTCCAGGTCAGGTCTGGATCAGATCCAGTCCAGATTCGGTTCAAGTCGGTCCAGAGCCAGTCCAAGTCGGTCCAAGTCGAGTTCAAGATCCGGTCCAGGCCAGGTCAAGGTCCAGATGAGTCCAGGTCAAGGTTTCAGATCCAGATGAATTCCAGGTCCAAGATCCGGTCCAGGTCCAGGTCAGGTCAGTCCAGGTCCCGATCGGAGTCCTGTCAGGTCGGTCAGGAGTCAGTCAAGTCTGAAGTCTAGTCGATTCGGTCAGTCCATCCAGGTCCAAGTCCAGGTCAGTCCGTTGAGATCGGTCCAGGTCGGTCAAGATCCAGTCCAGATCCAGTCAAGATCCCGGTCCAGATCCAGTCTAGGTCAGGTCAGGTCGAGATCTAAGTCGGTCCAGGTCAGTCAGGTTCAGTCGGATCAGGTCGGTTCCAGAGTCGGTCAGACAGGTCGGTTGATCAATTGGGTCAGTTGAAGTCCAGGTCCCAGGTCGAGGTCCAGATCCGGTCCAGATCCGGTCATGGTCTGGTCCCAGAGTCGGTCAGTCCAGGTCAGTCATGAAGTCCAGTCCAGATCCAGTCAGATCCAGATCCAGGTCCAGTCAGTCCAAGGAGGTCGAGTCCAGATCAGGTTTCCAAGATCCAGTCCACAGATCCAGTCCAGGTCAGTCCAGGTCAGGTCATAGTCCAGTCCAGGTCCAGTCAGTCCAGGTCAGTCAGGTCAGATCCAGTCCCAAGGTCAGTCCAGATCCAGTCAAGATCCAGTCAGATCGGTCCAGGTCCAGATCCAGTCCAGGTCCAGTCCAGGTCAGTCAGGTCGGTCCAAGATCCGGTCCAGGTCAGTCCAAGTCCGGTCCAGAGTCAGGTCCAGATCCCAGAGTCAGTCCAGTCGAGTCAAGTCAGTCCAGATCCAGTCCAGATCCAGTCAAGTCCAGTCCAGAGTTCCAGTCCAGGTCCAGTCAGGTCAGATCAGTCCAGATCCAGTCACAGGTCGAGTCCAGGTCGGTCAGATCAGTTCCGGTCAGTCAGGTCGGTGGAGTCAGTCAAGATTCCAGAGTCAGATCCAGGTCCAGATCGATCCAGTCGGTCAGTTCAGTCCAGAGTCAGTCGGGTTCAGGTCCAGATCCCAGTTCCAGTCCAGGTCAGTCCGATCCAGTTCAGATCCAGGTCCAGGTCCAAGTCCAGATCCAAGGTCGGATCAGTCAATTTCTAGATCGGTCAAGGTCAGTCAGGTACCAGTTCCAGTCCAAGGTCAGGTCCAGATCCAGGTCAGAGTCAAGATCAGTCCAAGTCAGAGTCCAGATCCAGTCCAGTTCGGTCAGATCAGTTTCAGAATTCCAGATCCAGATCCAAGTCCCAGTCCGGTCAAGTCGGTTCCAAGATCGGTCCAAAGATCCAGTCCGGAGTCAGTTCCAGTCCAGGTCCAGTCGAGTTTCAGTCCCAGGTCAGTCCAAGATTAGATCGGTCAGATCCAGTCAGGTCCCAGTGTGGAGTCAGTCCAAGTCGGTTCTGATCGGTCCAGATCGGTCCGGTCAGTGCGGTCCAGTCAGGTCTTGGTCCGAATTCCAGTGTCCAGGTCAGTCCCAGGTCGGTCAGATCCAGGTCCCAGGTCCAGGTCAGTCCAGTCCAGGTCAGGTCAGTCCAAGGTCAGTCAGATCAGGTCCAAGTCGGTCCAGATTCAGTCCAGGTCAGTCCAGATCCAGGTCCAAGTCCAGTCAGATCAGTCAGGTCGGTCCAAGGTCAGTCAATGGAGATCAGGTCCAGGTCCAGTCCTGTTTCAGTCCAGGTCGGTCCAGGTCCAGGTCCAAGTCGGTCCAAGATCGGTCAGGTCAGTCCAGTCCAGGAGTCCAGGTCCAGTCCAGGTCGGTCCAGGTCAATTGATCCAGTCCAGGTCGAGTCCAGATCCAGTCCAGGTCCAGTCAAGATTAGTCCAGGTCAAGTCAATTCTAGTCCAGGTCCGTTGAATCGGTCAGATCCAGTCCAGTCAGTCCAGATCCAGTCCAGGTCCAGAAGTCCAAGGTCAGATCCAGATCCAGGTCCAGGTTCGGTCCAGGTCAGTCCAGGTCGGTCAGATCAGTCCAGATCCAGTCCAGATCCGGTCAAGAATTCAGTCAGATCGGTCAGGTCGGTCAAGTCCAGTCCAGGTCAGGTCCAGGTCCAGTCCCAGATCCAGTCCCAGAGTCCAGTCCAAGTCAATTCCAGATCAGTTGATCAGTCGATTTGATCCAGTCCAGGTCAGTCCAAGTCCAGTCCAGGTCAGGTGGGTCCAGTCCAGAATTCGATCCAGTCAGGAGTCGGTCAGGTCGGTCAGAGTCCGGTCAGGTCCAGTCGGTCCATTCAAGTCCAGTCAAATTGGTCCAGATCCAGTCCAAGATTCAGGTCGGTTTGAGTCGAAGGTCCAGGTCAAATTAGATCCCGGTTCTAGATCAGTCCAAGTCCAGTCCAGATACAGTTCAGATTTGATCCAGGTCCAGTCAGAGTCATTCAGGTCCGGTCCAGGTCTGTCCAGGTCAGTCCAGATCCAGTCGAGGACAGGAGTCCAGGTCGGTCCAGGTCCAGGTCAGTTCAAACCAGTCAGATCCAGGTCCTGATTCGGTTTCAGGTCCATCGGTCGGTTCCAGGTCGAGTACGGTCCAGATCCAGTCAAAGATCCGGTCGACTTGGATCAGTCCAGGTCGGTCAGGTCCAGTCCAGGTCAGGTCAAGTCTGTCAAATTCCAGTCCAGGTCAGTCCAGGTTGGTTCAGATCCGGTCCAGTGGAGTCCAGGCCAGTCCAGTTCAGTCAGATCCAGTTTCCAAGATCAAATTGAGGTCAGTCCCAGATCCAGTCCAGGTCCAGTCCAGGTCTGTCAGATCCAGTTCCAGGTCCAGGTCAGGTCTGGTCAGTCGGTCCAGATCCAGTCCCGGTCAAATCCAGGTCAATCCAAGGTCGTTTCCAGATCCAGTCCAGGTCAGTCCAGATCCAGTCCAGATCCAGTCCAAGTCCAGTCCAGATCGGGTCCCAAGGTCCAGTCCAGGTCAGTCCAGGTCAGTCCAGGTCCGGTCCGTTCGAGTCCAGGTCAGTCCAGGTCAGGTACAGATCCAGTCCAAGGTCGGTCGGAGTCGGTCAGTCCAAGATCCCAGGTCGGTCAGGTCCGGTCCAGATCCAGTCAAGATTGGTCAAGTCAGTCAGGTCGGTCGATCCGGTCAGGTCCGGTCCCAGGTCCAGTCCAGGTCAGTCCGTCGGTCCGATCAGTCAGGGTCCAGTCCAGGTCAGTCAAGTCCAGTCCAGGTCGG
>NW_026943374.1:0-27271 GCF_024139115.2 Armigeres subalbatus | reverse complement strand
TAATCGGAATTAAAGTAAACTGGCATCGTTAATTAAACTGTGAGCTGCGCTGCATCGGGTGAAAGAGACACTGCATCCGTTTTCTACCGCTACAAACTGATGTTTTTCGAGGCATAAATTTCGAGTGCATAAAATTAAATGAATTACTAAAGTGAAGGGGGGTCCCGTAGCGTAGTTATGGCTACACGTTCGCCATATAAGCGAATAATCATGGGTTCGATTCTCAGCCCTCCACCAAACCTTAGTCAGTCGTCAGAAGCGCAGTCCTCCAACGTATTTCGATTTATGAGTAACCGAACAAAACAGCAACGATCATTGGATTCACCATGGACAAATGAAAACAATGGACACATGATGATACGGACTGACAACGACAACGATGGCGAATTATGGACATCTTAAAATATATTCTGTGTGGGGATTATTTAGAGCACCACAGTAGATCACGGCACAGTAGCGATTAAGAACACAGAGTGCCTACCAAATAAATATACGGTTAAAAAAATGATATAAAGTAAGATTAAATGAAATAAAATTAAATCACATAAAATAAAATAAAATTAAATGAAATACAATGAAATTAATGGAAATAAAATAAAATAAAATTAAATGCAATTAAATAAAATGAAATCAACTAAAATTAAATTAAATACACGCATATTGGAACTGTTGGACATGATCCGCGATAATCCCGGCTGGCAACAGTGTTCGAAGCCCTCTTGCACGCATAGTCGACAGGTCAGCCGAAGGTTCGTTTATCGTCTATTATGACCCCAAGAAGCTTCAAACTCTGCTTTGATGCGATCGTGACTTCACCCAAATGAATCACTGCATGTTGAACCGACTTGCGGTTGTTGACGATAACCACCTTCGTCTAATTTTGAGCGATCTCTGTTTGGCAGTTACACAGTGGTTAAGATTAAGCTGTGTTACTTGCACGGCTTCTTCTTGTTTGTCTCTGCGATGGAACACGAAGGTTCAACCATTACGTGGTTACATTGTGTGGTGGCCACAATATGAAGTACATATTCAATGGTTGGAGGCAGTACAGAGAAATTTTTAAGATTTGCTGTGAGAAACCTTGGATGGAGAAGAGTTATGAGAATCTCTGCTCGTTATTTAACCTCGACGTCTTTTTCTGTAACAGAGGGCGAATTAGTAGTCCATATCTCTATAACCGGCTCAACTTCAACACTTGCCCGGTTACTGTTCGTCGTCGGAGGGTCTTCGATCCTCCATTTAGATCAAGGAACTACACGCAGCACGAGCCTACCAGCAGGTTCATGAATGAATTTAGCAGACTACAAGATGTAATTTCCACAAACATGACAACAGAAGTAATTCGTGATAGATTAAGATTATTTTTGAGTGGAAAATTGTATATGTTACTATAATGATGTGTATAATGTATAAGTACAACCTATAGTCCATAAATCAAATCAATACATGATTGCTTTTTGTTGGCGCACTTTGGTTCCTTATCGCATTCCTGCGCCTTGTGCCCTTCTCACCACAACGACGACACAGGTTGCTACAGTCTGGGCCCTTGCAGTTTGTAGGACTTGCAGAAACCTAAAAGGATGCCAGTCCGCGGTGGCTGTGATATACATTAACGTCCATGTCAATGGTTCTGGTGAGACTAATCTTTATTATTAGGAAAACGACTTAACCTAAACTCATGAGAACGATTGCTTACCCTCAAGTGGGTAGCGATCGTTCGCTCTGTTTTCTCATTTCCATGTTTCTTCATAGGCAGGATCCACTGCCTGCCGTTGGTCCTGGCAATGTTGGTGATGTAATAAAAGTGTTTTACATCCTCTTGAAAGAAACATGGAAATAATCTATTCAGGCAGATAGACATGTAATGATACTCAATCTAGTTCTTCCATCTCACCACAACAGATCCCTCCAAGTCCTAGGCAGGCCCTCTAACTCGCAGAGGCCATGGGGAGGTGGTAAAGTCATGGATATAGTCCCTGCTGCCCAGATGATGCCTATGTGTACGTGTATGTGTGCCTTTCGTTTGTATGTGCGCAAAAATCTTACTCATTTGTCAAGACCATTATCCGATTGCTCACCACAACTTGCTTTCGACGTTCCATTTTTTTTCTCCGTTTTACAACTTTCCGATGTCATTGTGTTGTCACAGTTTTGCCTTTTAACTAAAGTTCGCCATTTATGAAAAGGCGGCCACCTTTTTTTGACATCTTCGATTTTACCGTTAATTCATTGCCTTATTATCTGGTACGAGACACTGAAGACGGCCTTACTGTTGAGGTCGAAATACGTATCTGTCAAGATACAATTAAGTGGTGGAATTCAATGGGATTGTATAAACTCGTATTATGACAAGTGAAAACATTCCACTAAAAAGCTCAAAATAATGTTCTTATCAAATGTCTTAGTGTTGAAATGCGCAGAATTAGGAGGGGTAGAATAAGGGAAGCTGACGGTACATATCCTATTTTCTGGAGAACGGTTATATTTGGGAAGTGCTACATTCTGAAGATAGGGGCACCAGGGACTATGTCCAAGGGCTTGAAGATCCTCCCAAGCCATCTGCGAGTTGTGGGGCTTGCCTAGGATGTGGTGGGGTTTGACAGTGTTAAATTCCTATAAAAAGCTGCATGATCCGCAAGTAGGCCCCACCAAAGCGACCGTGTGCCGCTCAAAGCGCACAAGCCCAAGTCCTGGTGTTAGGTGGGACGCTAAACAGTCCTGACACGACGGCCCTCCGACGAGACAGGATTGCGCTGGCCCAAAAAGCCGCCTGTAAAACCAATAATTACGAACAATATAAGAGATAATGCGACTCGATATAATCGCCAAAGACCCTAGGCGACGAATAAAGGATCACGATTGGAAGCTTGGAACGTGGAACTGTAAGTCGCTAGGTTTCGCAGGTTGCGACAAGATTCATTCATTCATTTATTTAGTCTACATCTAAACAGATAACACTGAATCAACAATTTGACGCCACAATACGTTCGAGGCCGCATTTCTCCATCCTCGAGTACGCCCCACGCTCGCCAAGTCGTTTTGCACCTGGTCTGCCCATCTCGCTCGCTGCGCTCCACGTCGTCTCGTCCCTGCCGGATCGGAAGCGAACACCATCTTTGCCGGGTTGCTGTCCGGCATTCTTGCAACATGCCCTGCCCATCGTACCCTTCCGGCTTTAGCTACTTTCTGGATATTGGGTTCGCCGTAGAGCTGGGCGAGCTCATGGTTCATTCTTCGCCGCCACACACCGTCTTCTTGCACACCGCCAAAGATGGTCCTAAGCACCCTCTCGAATACTCCGAGTGCTTGCAAGTCCTCCTCGAGCATTTTCCATGTTTCATGTCCGTAGAGGTTGCGACAGGATGATCTACGATAAATTACATGCCCGCAACTTCGACGTCGTGGCGCTGCAGATTTTCTGGACAGGACAGAAAGTGTGGAAAAGCGGGCATCGAGCGGCTACCTTCTACCAAAGCTGTGGCACCACCAACGAGCTGGGAACCGGCTTCATAGTGCTGGGTAAGATGCGCCAACGCGTGATTGGGTGGCAGCCAATCAACGCAAGGATGTGCAAGCTGAGGATTAAAGCCGTTTCTTCAACTATAGCATCATCAACATGCACTGCCCACACGAAGGGAGACCCGACGACGAGAAGAAGCGTTCTACGCACAGCTGGAGCAGACATACGATGGATGCCTACTGCGGGACGTCAAAATCGTCATCGGTGACGCACAGGTAGGAAGGAGGAAATGTACAGACCGGTCATCGGACCGGATAGTCTGCACACCGTATCGAATGACAACGGCCAACGATTCATAAACTTCGCAGCCTCCCGCGAAATGGTAGTCCGAAGCACCTTCTTTCCCCGCAAAAATATCCACAAGGCCACATGGGAATCACCTAACCATGAAACGGAAAACCAAATTGATCACGTTCTAATCGACGGTAAATTCTTCTCTGACATCACGAACGTCCGCACTTACCGCAGTGCGAAAATTGAATCCGACCACTACCTCGTTGCGTATGCCTGCGTTCAAAACTCTCGACGGTGTACCACACGCGTCGAAGTCAGACGCTGCGGATTAACATTGGGCGGCTACAAGACGGTAGACTAGCCCAAAATTAGGCGCAGCAGCTGGAAGTAGCACTCCAACGGAAGAGCAGCTAGGCGCAGCATCTCTTGAAGATGGCTGGAGAGATATTCGATCCGCCATTGGTAGCACCACCAACCGCTGCACTTGGCACGGTGCCCCGGATCAGAGAAAAGTCTGGTATGACGGCGAATGTGAGCAGTTAGTAGAAGAGAAGAATGGGCATGGGCGAGATTGCTGCAACACCGCACGAGGGCGAACGAGGCACGATATAAACGGGCGCGGAACAGACAAAACTCGATTTTCCGGAGGAAAAAGCTTCAGGAGGAAGATCGAGACCGTGAAGAGATGGAACAACTGTACCGCGCTAATAACACACGAAAGTTCTATGAGAAGTTGAACCGTTCACGTAAGGGCCATGTGCCACAGCCTGATATGTGTAAGGACATAAACGGGAACCTTCTTACGAACGAGCGTGAGGTAATCCAAAGGTGGCGGCAGCACTATGAAGAGCACCTGAATGGCGATGTGGCAGTCGAAGATGGCGGAATGGTGATGGACCTGGGGGAACGCGCGCAGGACATAATTCTACCGGCTCCGCATCTCCAGGAAATCCAGGAGGAGATTGGCCGGGTGAAGAACAACAAAGCCCCTAGGGTTAACAACTACCAGGAGAGCTATTTAAACACGGTGGTGAGGCACTGACTAGAGCGCTGCACTGGGTCATTATCGAGATTTGGGAGGAGGAGTTTTTCCACAGGAGTGGATGGAAGGTGTCGTGTGTCCCATCTACAAAAAGGGCGATAAGCTGGATTGTAGCAATCACCGCGCAATCACATTGCTGAACGCCGCCTACAAGGTACTCTCCCAAATATTAAACCGTCGACTAGCACCAATTGCAAGGGAGTTCGTGGGGCAGTACCAGGCGGGTTTCATGGGCGAACGCTCCACCACGGACCAGGTGTTCGCCATTCGCCAAGTACTGCAGAAATGCCGCGAATACAACGTGCCCACACATCATCTATTCATCGACTTCAAAGCCGTATATGATACAATCGGTCGGGACCAGCTATGGCAGCTAATGCACGAACACGGATTTCCAGATAAACTGACACGGTTGATCAAAGCGACGATGGATCGGGTGATGTGCGTAGTTCGAGTTTCAGGGGCATTCTCGAGTCCCTTCGAAACCCGCAGAGGGTTACGGCAAAGTGATGGTCTTTCGTGTCTGCTATTCAACATCGCTTTGGAAGGGGTAATACGAAGAACAGGGATTAACACGAGTGGTACAATTTTCAATAAGTCCGTCCAGCTGCCGACGACATAGATATTATGGCACGTAACTTTGAGAAGATGGAGGAAGTCTACATCAGACTGAAGAGGAAGCCAAGCGGATCGGACTAGTCATCAACACGTCGAAGACGAAGTACATGATAGAAAGAGGTTCAAGAGAAGACAATGTTAGCCACCCACCGGTTTTGCATCGAGTTTGCGAGTTTACATCGGTGGTAACGAAATCGAGGTGGTAGAAGAATTTGTGTACTTGGGCTCACTGGTGACTGCCGAAAATGATACCAGCAGAGATATTCGGAGACGCATAATAGTGGCAGGGAAATCGTACATACTTTGGACTCCGCAAGACGCTCCGATCGAATAGAGTTCGCCGCCGTACCAAACTGACAATCTACAAAACGCTCATTAGACCGGTAGTCCTCTACGGACACGAAACCTGGACGATGCTCGTGGAGGACCAACGCGCAGTTTTCGAAAGGAAAGTGCTGCGTACTATCTATGGTGGGGTGCAGATGGCCGGACGGTACGTGGAGGAGGCGAATGAACCACGAGTTGCATCAGCTGTTGGGAGAACCATTCATCGTTCACACCGTGAAACTCGGAAGACTGCGATGGGCCGGGTACATAGCCAGAATGTCGGACAGTAACCCGGTAAAAATGCCTCTCCACAACGATTCGACAGGCACAAGAAGACGACGTGCGCAGCGTGCAAGATGGATCGATCAGGTGGAAGATGACTTGCGGACCCTCCATGTAGACTGCGTGGTTGGCGACGTGTAGCCATGGACCGAGCCGAATGGAGAAGACTCTTATATACCGCACAGGCCACTTCGGCCTTAGTCTGAATAAATAACAATAATACATTCTTAAGATTGGTTTTCTGGAGAATGGAATTCTGGAGTATGGATTTCTGTATTTGATGTATTCGGTGTTGATCTTAATTTAGAATTAAATAAAAACACATTAGCATAGATTAAAAAAATATTTATTTTAAACTTTTTACACTTAAATGGTTAAAATTGTTTTTTGCCTTTCTCGTATATTTTTATGTTTCAGATTTAGTAAATGACATTGAATCTAAAAGTCGTCGTAGAGGCAGTGAACTGAAAATTTTGGAGCAGTGGGGCTGGCACAAGAATCGACGTTCTACCAAAAAGAAAAGCATGCACGATAGCCCGGACTTTGTGGAATCAACAGCTGATGGATTTCTCAAACGTGCTTTGGGACAATATTTTACGTAAAGTGTATTACATGCCGGGAAAACTATGATTTCGAAGGATAATTCTAAAATAACTGTCCCCCTAAAATTTAAGAAAACAATTGCACAAGATTTTCAAAAAAATCTAAAGTTATGTATTCAGGAAATTTGGAGCTACTGAATCCTGAAGAATTTGCTGTGTTCAAGTTAAAGGTGAAACGAATATACATATTTTGGCGGGATCATTACGAAAGGCCAAATCACCAAAACGCCGAACCACAGAAGGTCGAATCGCAAAAGGCCGAATTATACAAAATGCCGAATAATACAAAGTTTCAATCTTCCAACCAACATATTATGCTGTCCCATAAAGAAAAACTTGTTCAGCAGCGATCTAATCAATCTTATTCGATTAGGTATTTATAGTAAGTACAACGCCGACGTTCCAATCTTTCAATGTAAAGAAGTTGTATGACGGTGTTTACATACTCAATTTGAATCCTTTTAGGTATATTGCATAATAAATAAATTTTTATTGCAGTAATAAAAGGGTGGATATAACTGAACACTGTACTGCCGTTATACGCAAAACTGTTCCATGTATATAAGAAATCCCAGCGAAAATGGAACAAATATGCGTAATATTAAGCTTACACTTTACAGTTGTATTGAGTAATCAAAAATGTTTCTTCCTTTGCTGATATAGTAATCTCATCATTATCATCATCAGCTTAAATTAAAAAGGTTAATTCTAAAATCTCATGCACGGGCCTGAGTTTAATTTCACCATGCAGAAAATAAATCCAAGAGTCCGAGAGTCTATTTCCTCTATGTCCTCTTCTTATTGGCATTACACCTCCCGCTGGGACATTGCCGCCTCGCAGTGTTCATTAGGCACTTCCACAGTTGTTAACTGCGAGGTTTCAAAGCCGAGTTACCATTTTTGCATTCGTATTTTTACCGTTTACGTTAACAAAACGAAATAGAAATATAGTAACTACCCAGCATGGTATTGCGCTACTACCCAAAACACTTCCCTCGTAAAATCTTCATGACCCTATTCACTTCCTACTGCATATGAACACCGAGGACAAGGCCACATCCGGTCGAACAGCAGGGAAAAGAGACGAAAGAAATAAACTGGGGAGGAGAGAGTTCGGAGCGAAGAATAGAGGGAAGTTGTAGATTAAACAAAGCAAGACGTGTCAAAGAGAGAAGCGACAAAAGACACCCAAAACCACGCGGTAGCCCATTGTTGGCGGAAGAGTTAATTCCGGCCACCGTAGTGACTAATACCGACAAACCCAGCAGCTCGTTCCAGCCCTAGAAGTGCAGATCGGCCGTCCGATCAAGCCGTTTCAGTGCGTTTCGCCAATTCGTCCGTCAGTTCAAGCCCCAGCAGGACAATCGCAGCGGTAGATTCCGGGCCAACGGGGTAGAACTATTTCCTCTGGGCACTCCGGTCGCCCGATCATGCCGTAGCCGTGCGTTCCGGTCCGTCGACAGCCCTGGGATCCGGCCAAGGCATTTTGGCTACCAGGTTGCCCGTTCGACCCGTTCGCAGTACTGCAAGACCCATACCCCGTCCAATCAAGCATCGGCCATACACTTCGGCCGCCCGTTGGACCGTAGTTGGCACCTGAAGAACCGTTTCCCGAGCTCCTCCTCCACTGGCACTTCTACCAGCGACAACGTTTGCCCCAGAACCGAAGGTATGTCGTGCACAATTACCACCTCGCATGTGAGAGATGGGCCCCAACTCACCGATCGGCCGCAAAAATGCATATCCTAAATTAACCCAAAACCTTCCTACTCAACAGAAAAAAAAACAATAAATTTCTAAGTAAAATGTATCAACTCCTCTTTTCTTTCTACGAGTTACATGCATGTCCATTGGGTTTCCTAATTTGTTATTGGTCCGTTTCGATTTACCAGTGAGTCACATAAGCAGGAAAGAGTCGACCCTGAGGAAGTTGGCTGAGCTAGTTTGGGGGCTAGGACGTCCACTTTACAGACGTGTGGACGTCGGAGAGTGACAGTATATCATGACTCATCAATTTCCAACACGAAAATTTCCTAGACCGGATCAGGAATTAGAACCCAGCCACCTCAGCATGATCTTGTTTTGTAGCCGTGCATCTTACCGCTCGATTAAGGAAGTCCTCTCATCCTCTATGTACGAAATGTGTAATTTGTACGTTAATCGAGAGTCGAGAATTACTTCAGATCGTTCACCTGCCGTCCTGCGTTCGGTGATGGTGCCTAGAAGCGCATAGTCAAAGTTAATCAAGCCTTTCTTCCGTGAGAAGGTTATTGTCGAACATTTTGCTGGGCTCGGTTGATAATGCACCAATTTAAGAATGATAAGAGCTGATTTTGCAGGAGGTGGCAAACTTCGGATTAATTTATCTGGAAAAAGATCTTAAGATCGTCCGCGTACAAAAGTCGTGGACATTTTGGAGCAGCAGTTCTCAACCTTTTTTCTTGAGAGGTACCCCTTCGAGCTTTTACATTCTTTGGTGTACCCTCCATTTTTCGCTGTAGGTAAATGAAAATAAGCATAAGTTTGAAAACGTACCTAAAAACTAACAGGATTTATGGCACTCCAAAAAGTTGTCCTGAAATTTTCGCTTTTCCGTGAAGCTTTCCAATTCGAATTAAGGACATTCATCCACAGAATCCAAAACGAAATTCACTCGCGTTTTCAAGGGCACACCACTCAATATGGAGCCAACGGACAATTTTGTTTCTATTATTTCTAGAAACTTTTTTCAAATAGGCGTACATGATTCTAAGCTTGGTTTTTGGAACGGCGACTGTGCTCATTAATTAAACTGTTTTGGTGAACTTATGTGCCTAACAGAAGGAATAGATTCCGATCTATCTGATAGTACCGTTAGCTGAACGAAATATGCTGAATTGAGAGAGTATTAGCCATTTCAAATTTCAAGGTCAAACGCAGTTACGCCTATTTGAAAAAGTTCCTAGATTTCAGCTTTAATGCGTCGCAGCATGCGTGGAATAATTAAAATGACAGTTGTGCGATGCTTTCAGTGGTGTGCCTTTGAAAACGCGAGTGAATTTTGTTTTGGATTCCGAGATGCTTGTCCTTAAGTTTATACATACTTTCAGGGATTGTGGAAGCTTCCGAGATTCTTAAAAGGAGACCTCCGAGCCTCTTTCAAATAGATTTCCCAGCCACTTGAAAGTAGGCCTTTTGAAAAGCCCCTTAGAAGGAGGCTTCTGAGCCTCTTCACAGTGTCTTCTAACTTCTGAGTCTCTTGAAAGAACGCTTGCGAGCCTCTCGAAAGGAGGTTCGGAGCCTCTTGAAAGGACGCTTTCGAGTCGCTTGAAAGGACGCTTCCGAGTCTCTTGAAAGGAGACATCTGAAACTCTTGAAAGAAGGCTTCGGAGCCTCTTAAAAGGAGTCTTCCGAAACTTTCGAAAGGAAGTTTACCAGCTGCTTGAAAGGAGGCTTCCAAGCCTCTTGCAACGAAGCTGTTTAGATTTTTGGAAAAAGCCATCATGCACCTCAAATGGAAGCGTCCGAGCCTTTAGGTTCTAAATTTAAATCACTCTACCTTTTGTTCCACAGTCCTTCAAACACTGTGTTGGTTGTAGTGGCAAAATTCAATAGGTATTGATTTACTGATCTTACTTATGAATCCTGTACACCTCCGGTGGTGCAAATGGCCGACTTGACAGATCTCCATCCTGAGCGTTGCCCAGCTATCGCTTTAACCTGTTGCCAGGTTAGATTTCGGTCGACTTCTTTTATTGCTTTATTGAGGCTTCGCCGCCAAGAGCCTCTGGGTCTTCCTGTGCTGTGATGTTCCGCTGGTTTCCAGTCTAATGCTTGTTTACAGATTTCGTTTCCGCCCCTACGTAGAGTGTGGCCGACCCAGCCCCACTTTCGATCCCGAATTTCTGTTGCTATCGGCCTCTGGTGACAACGACGATGAAGCTCGTTGTTTGAGATCCAGTTATGAGGCCACCAGGCCCGAATTATATACCGCAGGCATCTATTGAAGGACACCTGCAGCCGTTGTGTGTTCTCAACTGATACACACCATGTTTCGCTAGCGTATAACAGCACAGATTTCACGTTAGAGTTGAAAATTCGTATTTTGGTGCGTTCTTTTGGATTTAGACCATTTCTAAGTTTTCATTCAAGCAACGTATTTTCTGTGGCAACACTCGGTAGTGTCAGACACCTCGCTGTAGATGGAAGATGCGCAGTGTAATCGTACTGGGACCATAAACTCACGAGTCACAACGAAAACACAATAGTAGAGTTCCCTATACTCCATCGCAGGTTACTGACTGATACTTCTACCAGCAGTTATAGCTCCCCTATTCATCAACAACAGGATATAGGCCCAGGAATGGTTCCAGGTCTACAACTTAGTGTCAATAAACTAGTCCCAAAGATTCAAAGACCAAATAATTAAGTAACTAATCTTTGACGTAATCGCAGTACGTGATCCATGAATCGGTTGAATAAGTCGCGTAGCGCCGTGGGATCATGAATTGACTCCGTTAATCATGGGTAGCGTCGTACCGGAATTTATCAGGGCAGATCAGCAAAATTCTAAGAAGAGCTTTAACCCAAAACATTCAGAAGCTGGTCAGCAGAAGTCTTGAAGGAACCAAAACATAAACATAGGGGACGAAAGAGTGCAGGATGACTAGCTCGGTGTTAAACGGGCCGAGAAGATTAACGAGAATCGCAAGATAAAATAAAATAGAAAACCAAATATAAGCTTTATTTGATTTATTTAAACAATTTTTACATCAATCATTGAATTTAATCAATTTAGATTTAAAATTAAAACTCAAACATGTGCATCAACATGAATGTAAATTTACAAAATATTTCAGGCTGTGTAGAGAAATGCTGAAATATGTATCGGATAGTGTGCGACTCATCGTTGTAGACGGAAGATAAGCAGGAACTATACACCAGTTAGATGTATCTGCTCTTTTGTAATATCAAGGAATATTGTTAGCTAGCGATATATTGTAGATACTTGTTTAAATATAAGAGAGCTGCAGTTTCTGGCAGAACTATCAGTCAGTAGACCGCCATAGTGTAAAGAAAACTCTACTCTTGTGTTTTCTTTGTGAGAGAGTTCCCCTTGGCATTGGGCGTTCAATGCAAATAAAATTGTGAGCATACATACTATTAGTAAGCCTGAAGTAAAAATATTTTTTGGCCTCGGGTATCCCGGGAATTTGGGGATTTCAAAAATAATATACCGGGAATCGGGAAATCCCGGGATTTCTCGTCCCGGGATGGAAACTCTAGTTATCTTATTATCTGATGTTTTTCTTTTTGTAGAGTATCATATGACAGCGATAAGTCTCCGTTCACAGAGCAGCCATATGAGCAGGGCACTGTACAGGCTAGTGTGAAAGGAGTCTGCATCTAATATTGCAAACAAATTCACGGAAGTTACGAAAGACGATTTCGATACCATGATAAGTGAAATTGGTGTAAGAAATTAATAATGTTTTTTTTTATTACTACTTGTTATCATATCTCATTTTCCAGGACCGTGAACTCGATTTATATTTGCTAATTAACTTATACCTTCATCATATGTCATTGCACTGGGATAAAGAAATGCCCAGTGAGCTACGCTCTCTGTACATTCAGGTTTACGATATTTTGGCTAAGTTCGTTAATTACGAATCCTGGAATCAACTGGAAGATGAAGACCTCATTGTAATGTATCGAATTACTTTATTTTACATGGAATTGAGTCAAGATAGTACAGAAGAAGCGAGATCACCTGAAAATGAATGGTACGTAGTGGATATTCTACTTTTCTATTGAAATTTAATCTTTCTTATTTATATTTAGCAAAATAAATCAATTTTCAAAAGTCTTTTGGGTGCTCTACAATTATATGTGTCTGTCCTGCCCGCTGAATACATCACCATCTATCACTCAAGACTCTTATGGCTAAATTATTCTGTATCGAAGTATGAAAATAATCTCCCTGTTGCATTGAACATGTTGTTGCTGGTATGATATGATCATAGATTCGCATTCGATATACGGTTGATAATAAATAGCTAACATTTTCAGATGAGTGCGGTCTTCGAAGATCATCCTTCCGTTGAGGTTCATTTGCCTAACCAGCAAGATAATAATTCGTTTAACCAAATGACAATCCAAAAAATGATCGTATCTCTCAGACGACAAATTTGTTTGAACAGTGTGCAGGATTTGTATGCTGCAGCCAGCTACGACGAAATAGTGAACATTTTGAAAGACAGTTTGACCAACTCATCGGATATCGTGTCTGACAATAAGCGGATTTTTGAGTGTATCGACCCAAATTGAACTATTGCTGGAATGTTTGTGGCATCAGGAACTGTATCTGGTAAGTAGCTGCACTGAGAATTGCTTTGAGGATGCGATGGGGATGCCAGTGATTCAGGCGGTATTGCCCTTCGAATCTTCTTAAAACGATAGCTAAAATATTTACAATTTTATTAGGGTTTCATACGACATAGTAAACTATTGCTTATTACTCACATTTAGTTTCACCCTGTTTAGATTGTCCCACACCGTCTTTACTTAGTCAGGGATACAAGGTTTGCTCAAGAGCAATTATCTGTGAAATCATGATAGTTTTTCGAAATTTCAATTTTGTATTTCTTGATTTTCTTAAAGTTTCGCATATACATTTCTTTATGATCAAAAAACATAATTTGCATCATTGGTTTGCCATTTTGTTTCTAGTCTACCTTTTGACAAGGGCCTAGGCAAGACACCTTGAACATTTTCAAAAAAAAATATAACTTGAAAACGGCTTGTCCGATCGTTTTGGTGTCTTCGACAATGTTTTAGGTAATCATTGAGGCTGTGTGAAAAAAATATACACTATCAAAAAATTGTTCAATAATTGAGAATTAAACTTAAAAATCGATTTTCTCAAAAACCAAATTTTTAATTTTTTTTATTTTTGATATGTTGTAGCCAGAGTGTATGTAATTAAGGGTGGCGACACTGTCAGAATTGGAACAAAATTCATCTATCATTCCCATATAAAATCGTGTTCCAAACGAGCAGGGAGACCTGTCAAATGCGGCACATGTCGCCACTCTTAATTACATACACTCTGGTTGTAGCAATAGAGGTAATAAACTATAGAGGAAGAATGTCGCTGCCGTCACTGGCGAAACATCTTTTGCTGGCGAGGATATGGCACTAAATGTCAACGAAGGAAAAATCAGTACGTTTTGAGAGATAGGTACCCAACATGTTTGGGCACGATAACAAAGGGAACCGCAGCGACAATCGTCCTCTATAGTTTATTACCTCTATTATTGTAGCAGATAAAATATGTACTTTTTTGCACTATGGGTCATAATGGAGATATGATTTACAAAAAAGTTATATATTTTTTCAAATGTTGGTTTATCAAAAATGGTCGAAATATTTTTTTTTACGTTTTCATCGATTCGATTTTATGAAAGTACGTAAAATTTGCAATGGAAAACGAAACAATATTTTTTTTCTAAGTGCTACCGTTTCTGAGATACAGCGGTTATTAAATATAATTTAACAATTTTTAAAATCTTCATTCGTTTTCGAATATTTTTTGATTCTATTCAACCTAGAATCAAATTTTACGGAGTCATCGATATTTATTGACGATTGTTAGTAATGGAGCAGTGGTTGGTAATTTTGATGGTAGAAGGTTGTTGATAAAATACTTTACATAGACAAAAACAAATGATTTGTTTTTCGAAATACAACAACAAGTGAAATATCTTGGGAAAAATCTTTGGGTCTACTACGAAAGGCCGAATCACATAAGACAGAATCACAAAAGACTGAATGATCTCGACAGAGTAACAAAATTGACCGGAGCGAGCGCGCACTCTCTCCGGTCTACTTTGTGCTCTGCCGAGTTCATTCAGTCTTTGATTCAAATATATATTAGAATATTCGCATTATTATGTGATTTGTTGTCAAAAGTCAGTTTCTCTTAAATTTGAAGAAAATGAAATACACTTATACGTGAGCTACAAAGCTTTCAGCTAAAAACATAATAATTGGAAAAGTCGATTTGTATAGCTTCTGATGTCACAACTAGATCGTGAGTAGTAGACTGGCCCAGCTTAGTATGGGGGAAAAAAATGTTGTCGAATTCTACGGGGCACCCCAAGTTGTGTCTTTTGGTGAGCAAATCAATCTCTGAAAATTTCAGCTCAATCGCTTGTTTTTGTTGCATAAGCTGGCGCATTTGATTTGTAGCTTGTATGGGGATTTCAAAACAAAATATATAGGAACAACACCTCCGACACTCATTCGATCTGGAAATTGGTTCTGATCGATTGAGCTCAGAATTGCAAAAAGGGCTGTTGGTATGCTACAGAACAATTCCACAGAACATTGCACGATGATTAAATGAACTTTTATTGCACCATTCGTAGAATGTACATATTTCGTTCTGGAATATGTTGTGCTACCAATGGCGGATCGAATATCTCTCCAGCAATCTTCAAGACACGCTGCGCCTAGCTGATCTTCCGTTGGGAGTGCCACTTCCAGCTGCTGCGCGTATTATTGTGCTAGTCTACCGTCTTTTAGCCGCCCAATGTTAAGCCGCGGCGTTCGACTTCGACGCGTGTTGTACACCGTAGAGAGTTTTGACCGCAGGCATACTGCAACGAGGTAGTGGTCGGATTCAATATTCGCACTGCGGTAAGTGCGGACGTGGTCGATTTGGTTTTCCGTTTCTTGGTTAGGTGATCTCCATGTGGCCTTGTGGATATTTTTGCGGGGAAAGAAGGTGCTTCGGACTACTGTGCGTTCATCTCACCGATGACGATTTTGACGTCCCGCAGTGGGCATCCATCATATGTCTGCTCCAGCTGTGCGTAGAACGCTTCTTTCCCGTCGTCGGGTCTCCCTTCGTGTGGGTAGTCGTTAATGATGCTATAGTTGAAGAAACGGCCTTTAATCCTTAGCTTGCACATACTTGCGTTGATTGGCTGCCACCCAATCACGCGTTGGCGCATCTTACCCAGCACTATGAAGTCGGTTCCCAGCTCGTTGGTGGTGCCACAGCTTTGGTAGAAGGTAGCCGCTCGATGCCCGCTTTTCCACACTTTCTGTCCTGTCCAGCATATCTCCTGCAGCGCCACGACATCGAAGTTGCGGGGATGTAATTCATCGTAGATCATCCTGTCGCAGCCTGCGAAACCTAGCGACTTGCAGTTCCACGTTCCACGTTCAAGCTTCCAATCGTGATCCTTCATTTCGTCGCCTAAGTCTTTTGCCGATTATATCGAGTCGCATTATCTCTTATATTGTTCGTAATTATTGGTTTTCCAGGCGGCTTATTGGGCCTGCGCAAACCTCCTATCTCGTCGGAGGGCCGTCGTGTCAGGGCTGTTTAGCGTCCACCTAACACCAGGACTTGGAAGCATGCTCTTTGAGTGGCACGTTCGCTTTGCTGGGGCCTACTTGCGGATACAAGCAGCCTTTTATAGGAATCTAACAGGTCCCACTGTCAAACCCCACCACATCCTAGGCAAGCCCCACAACTCGCAGATGGCCTGGGGAGGGATCGTTACGGCAGCCCGTCCTGGGCAAAAGCACTGGAGGTAACCAGTTACATGCAGAAACTGGAGAGCACCTACCGCTTGATGTGTCTCAGAGTGATATCGGCCTACCGCACGGTATCGCACGACGCATTCTGCGTGATAGCGAGTATGATGCCAGTTGGTCTGGTCATCCGGCACGACGAGGAGTTTTTTGAGCTCCGTGGCACCCGAGGAGCCCGCAGGCGTACCAGGGTGACTTCGGTTGCCAGATGGCAGCGCGAGTGGGATAACTAGATAAGATTTTAATATTTGATGCCGTAATAAAAATATTAAAATCTTAAGAAATGTCTCTTCCCCATGGAAACTCGATGTAGCTGAGAGTTTGGAAATCCACCGACAGGTACAAACAGCGCTGTTGAATAAGGATCAGGAAATGGCGGCTCTTGGCTCTTCAAGTTTCTACCTAAGCAATAAAGTAATTTTACTGTATAGGTTAATAAAAGTAGGCAAATAAGATTAGATTAGGTACCTAGCGTAGTATAAATAGTGTAAGTTGCGATTGTTTTCTTTAAGTCGAGTCAAGTACAAGACACTGAAGACGACCACACAGTTGTGGTCGAAATACGTATCTGCAAAGATAACGAAAATTAACTGGTGGAATTCAATGGACAGTACTTAATTCGTCTTAGACGGTTGAATACATTCCACTAAAAGAGCTATATATATATATATTTTTGATATCGAATCCAATAACAAAATTAGTTTTCGATTTGCTCTCATCGATAGTAGGAATAGTTTTCGTTTTGATGCCACAGTAAGATTTTTTGCTATACAATTTGTTTTTTTACCGTTAAAACGACCAAAAAGATATCAAATTAAGTAATCATATTCGGCGATTTCGCAACAACAAAACAAGTTATCGATTTGCTCTCAAGCTTTGCTCGGGACGCCAGATCTCCTGATAGCGCCTTCGAATGCATTGTTGAACAATATAATCGAAAATGCATCACCCTACTTCAATCCATCTAAGGTCACAAACAAGGTTAATATCTCGCCTGCACTTCGAATACTTGATTTCGAGCCATCCAGCGTTGCACGACGAACAAATTGAATACAAATCCATATACTGCAACGAATGCCAAAAGGTTTAAAAATACACAAGGCTTTTCCTCTACTCTTAACTAAGGATAGTAATTTCAAATTATTTTCCTATATTTGTCTATCACTTGTTCATCCTGATCCACCTTCAATATTGAATATAAGTCTTCCGCTAAATGAGATACCAAAAAAGATTCGGTTTTATTTTTTTCTAAGTAAAGAATTTTTTTCCACCATTTCATACTATGAAATTGGCCAACCATTATGTACTCCATTACTAGCATTTGTAAAGAAATACCAACGGCTCAGTGAAATGTGATTCTAGGTTGAATAAAATCGAAAAACATTCGAAAATGACTGAAAATTAAAAAATCGGTATATTTTATCTTATAACCGCTGTATCTCAAAAACGGTAGCACTTAGAAATAAAATTACAGTATACCACTTCCATTGGAAATTTTGTGCACTTTCATAAAGTCGACTCGATAAAACGTAAAACAAATATTTTGGCTATTTTTGGAAAACCAACTTATTTGAAAAAAATTTCAACTTTTTTGTCCATGATTTCTCCATCATGACCCATAGTGCAAAAAAGTGCATATATTATCTACTACAACATATTCACATAGCCCCAATGATTACCTAAAATATTGCCGAAGACACCAAAACGATCGGACAAACCGTTTTCAAGTTATATTTTTTTGAATTTTAATTTGCATATGTTTAGGCCCTTGTCAAAGGTTAGGCTAGAGTCAAAATGGCAAACCAATGATGCAAATTATGTTTTTTTATCACAAAGAATGTATGAGCAAAATTTCAAGGAAATCAAAAAATACAGAGATATATTGACCTTCGATTTGACAGAGTATTGCTCTCACTTATTTTCTTTAAAGGTAATTCATTGGCGAGCATAGATTTCGAATTTATACCAATTCATACTTCCGTGATTACTGCATAATAAAATTAGAACATTTGATCTTTTCGTGAGGACTCAATCTCAACTGATCAATCACGTTTATTCATTCCAACATCAAACCTGTTCTCTCAACATCATACGAAAACATCGCAAATATTATTCGTTAAACAACATCAATGCGTTATATCATTTAAACATATTCAAACACATAACCTTCTTTCCAACACTGACACTCTAGCACGTTCAGAGATAATTCTTTTGGAACACTTTGTAGTTTAGGTGAAAATAAAATGTCTGAACTTCCACATCAAAATATTCTTTATTAAGTGATAAAGCCTGTAGGCTATTAGTCTTAAATAAAAATAATGAAAATTATTTATTTTCAGGACTGTATGATTTGGTCAGAGAAATCGTTGAAGTTTGCAGTCGATTTGTATGTTTCTTCGAACTCCTATCATCAAAGTAAATACATAAAGCTAGCAAATTTTGTTTTGCTATATGTTCAATCATTAATCGAGAAAAGCGAAGACAACTTATGTAAGGCTTATTGCAACTATTGATTAATTCATTATGTAAACGCACAATCTATTTTAGTGTCTTTTGAAAACATTCCTCGAATGGTGCAAACTATTCACAAATTACTAACTCATCTGTTGGACACCCACCACGACAAACATTCATCTAACCAGTATTTGGTTGAGTGCTGGAGAGCTTGGATTGTTATACACTACATATTACAAAGGTAAGTATTAGTTAAAAAACCCAGATTAATCCACCTAGCGGCGATGATGCCTTTCCCGTGCATCGTAAAATTTACTGAAAAAATCACATAAGAAACGTCAAAAAAGCACTTTAGGGAAATAGATCGCATATTTTCTATCATTTTGCATGGTTTTGCATTAATTACTATGCATTCCAACCACCCTCGAATAAAATTTTTTTTCTCGATCTTGAATTTTTTTTTTTTCAAGCGCACCAATACAAAAATTCTTGAATTATTTAATACAATAACTTGAATACGGCTCCGTTATGCTCAAAACTTTTGAGCCCTTCAAATAAAATACTGTTGTAGATATGCTTTTGATTTTTGAAACATATTTGGATTAGAATAGTGTATGAAATCAAGGAACTGACGTCGTATTACCATATTAACCATAAAAATTATGTTCGTTGGTCAGATGGCCCTTCAAAAAATAATTTGGGAAAACATACATAACTTTTGATAGAGAAAACATACATCTGAGACTTTCGGAAAGAATGCACAATATAAGCTAAGCTTTCCATCGATGTATTATTATTCAAAATCGGTTATTACCAAACTTGGCGAAAAATGGTTTTAAAAGAAATCCAAGATGGCGGCCAAATTCAATATGACTGCTATTATGTTAATTATTGCAAATTGAGGATCCACTCTTCCTCCTTCCAACGATACGCTGATCTCTATGATCGGTTGAGAAATATTGGAGTTATGACAGTTTTGGTGAGTCAAGAATTGACAAAAATCGAGGGTTCATTAAAATGATTTCGTGTATAACTAACGAGTGGTTCATCTTTCTGAAGAATTTAACTCGGATCCTTAATATTCTCGCCGAAAGCTTTCGAAAGAATGTAAATTTAGGCATTTTTAAGAACCTCGTGCAAATAGTGACCCAGTTTCAGCGAGAATTACTCTATAAAATATTGAAGATGTCTTATATGAAACACATATTTGAAGATTGTCTAAGTAAGAGATAGCGGAATTATAGACTTTCATTCATGATGTCTCGAAAATTATTTTTTTTAATGCACATTGCTTAATAAACATTGCTGATAAAATATATTATTTCCTAAAATAGGATTTATATATTGGGAATTATGACTTGTGTCAACTAAAATTCATGAATTAAAATCTAAGCAAGCTCCAGAGGGTCGAAATATAGGGCATACCATTTCGACTAAAGAATGGGTCACTGACGGCTGTCTGATACCTTTATCTGCATATTTTGAACAATGGATGCATGCTTCTATTGGTCAATTGAATATATTTCATCAAACCAATAACGATATTCAATTCCAAACATGAGCGAAGTTAGGAACATTTTTGCGCGAAATAAGGAGCATACAACGGTCTCAGATTCATACCGCATTTTTTTTTAAATAGCAGCAAAATTTGCAAGTAACATTTTTTTGAGAACCTAGAATCCTTCTACTACGTGATGCAGTAGCAAATGTTCCCAAATGGCCACTACATGTTTTTCAATGAACGTTTTAACTTTGTCAGTGCGCGAAATTAAGGTTTTTCACGGTATAAAGGTTGTAATTTTCAACGATCACTTTTTCTCGGATTAAAAATCGGTTAGATTTGACTACACGCTCTTGAATACCAGCATAGAACGTCTGACTCATGTCAAAATACCTGGGCGTAATTCTGGTTACCAAACCTACGTGCGTATCGCGTACGTTGTAGGTAAGGTTTTCAAACTCCTAAGCTTAATCTTTTGGACAGCTAAAAAAAATTCTGACATTTACTGTCTCTGTATCGCTCATTGGTGCGGTAGGTACCGGAGTTTTGCTCCGCCGTTCGGTATCTCAATTATGAACGGTGTAGAACAACTTATCGAGTCCCTGCAATAACGTTTTCTACGATTTGCACTGCGTCGACTACCATGGAGAGACCAGTTACGGTTGCCAAATTATGATAGCCACTGGGGCAGACCATTTCGTTTATTAATATACCTTAGAGCTTGTTTAGTGGATTGTTTTCATAAGTCTAAAGAAGCCAATTTTACGGAAGGAACCTTAAAATTAATTTTAAATGATGTGGAAAATAAAACATTAATAATCTTATTTATTGCAGGCAAGATGATTTGAATATGGTTTGTCGGAAAAACAGAGGGATCAACCAAGTACCTACAATTGACATGGAAGAGGAATCTCTGTTTAGTTCTGTGATGCTGTTTTTCGTTGCTCATGATCTTCTCGGAAGGTAGTTATACAAAAAGTATCCATCAACAAATAACGTCACGTTTTTAGGGGGAGGGGGGATCGGTTTGCAAAGTTTGACGATCCATATGTCTTTTAGATAATTAATGCGAAGATGGGTTAGAAAGGGTCTAACAAGGGTAATCCGAGACGTATTTTTGAACGTATCAATGATTTTTTCTTTAGGCGACAGTGGTGCTCCAAAGAAACAACGTCTTCTTGTTTATGGTACTTGATGCCATTGTTCCTATGATACGTTCTCCCATGTTCGAACCGTACCAGGATATTGTAAGTGAATGTATAGAGCAGACCACGTATTGTCTTTACGGATATCCACCGAAAAGGGAAGAACCAGACATCTACAAGATCATGAATCTACTGCAGCAAATTTAACTTGGGAACGAGCTGTTCAGCTGTTCGACATATATCGGCCGGATGTATTACCGGAATTCAATTCTTACAAGTAAGTGTAATACAGAATTTCATGGTTTTTACGAAGTAACTGAAAGCAAACTGAGGGTATGTGAGAATTCAATAAATTAAGCCAACTTTTTTTTTCTAGAATCGATTCAATTTCAACTGACATGGAAGCACTTCTTCAGCATATTTTGTTATTGATGCCAGAGGCCTGCGACGTTGCGCCATATACCGGAGCAATTATGGAATTCATCAATGGAAAAGAGAGTGTTTTCACCAATGTTGCTCGCGAGGATCTGCTATGTTTCAAAATTCGTACCATATACTATATCTTGGCGGACTATTATTTTAAGAACAGAGACTTTGGTAAAGCGATAAAATACTATGCAATGGATGACTGTTGAGCCTACCCGATTCGATTCGTGGGCGGAATTTCCTTATCAAAAAGCTAGCAAGTGTGAAACAATCTTGAATTCTGCGGAAGTGCTGAAGTAAGTTTCAAAATTCTCGTTAATTGTAAATTGGACATAATTACTAACTACAATTGTGGGACCTATCTTAGGGCAATAACACGTGTCCCATTTCCAGTATAGGCTCAGAAATCAATAAGACCGGAATAGATATTAAATTCTTTTGTTCTGTTCTTTGGAGTATGGAGGGAGCGTGAAAAATATTAAAATCACAATACATCAGTATTCTTAGAGTTTTCTGTGAACGATGAATATTTTTTATTTTCCCAAAAATGTTATGAACTCATACTCAAACAAAATTATTTCACAGAAGAAGAAAATAATATTGATTCCGGACTAATAGAAATATTGTTTTGGCAACATAGGGGAAAGACGGCTTTGGCAGGTTTTGTTCTATTATTGGCAGGGGGGTTTTTGTCAACCAAATTTTATGAAATTTGGTCACAATATTCTTTGATATGCTAAGAATGTTTGAGCCCAAATAGAGCCTAGTCCCTCATAAAAAACCCCCTGCCAATAATAGAACAAAACCTCTCTTCATCATTCTAAGTACAGTAATTGTGTGTATTAAAAACTTGACGTTGCTAGACTGCCTCCACCCGCTTAACAGTCCCATTTGACTTTTCATCACTTTTGAGTTAATCCAATGAATAGTGTCCATAAATCACAATAAAAATAGCAATGTTGCATGTCCATGAGTGTAAAAAGTACCAAGTAATGTGCGTCCCATATTTAAAGTCCATTACATAACATAGCATAACAGCACAAAACAGATAGGCATCATAGAACAAACTGCAATTTTCAAAGTAGGCTCTTTGTGTATCAGCAATCGACGAACGGCACTCCCGTATATCTAAGGCGGAAGAAAGAGACAGCAAAGCATGCGATGCTGTTCTATCTTATGCACGTTGTTCAGTGAAGCTTGACTTCCACCGCTAGGTTCGCTAGCGTTTCAAAATGGAAGAAGGACCACATTTCACGGCAAAGATGCCTATATGTTATGTGATAACAGTCACACTACAAATTTACATTGTGTAAAATACTTATTATTTTATTTACAGTTATCGATCTCTTCTGGATGAAACTAGCAGCACAATAAGATGTTTTGAGCAGGCGTTGAAGTTTCAATGACGATGATCCGCAAGTATGGGTTGAATATGGCTCATTTGCGTATTATGTTAGCTCGTTTTGTGGTAGGCATATCAAAACAGTCATTCACTCGAAGGATTGGTAAGTATTTCAGTCTAATTATGCATACATGCATTACATTTTCAATACCGTCGTCGGGGGTGACAATGGGGAGTGGGAGTGAAAATGGGTCACTGTTTCAACTACTTAGAATGCTTGATGAATAGATTGAATGTATCTGAGGACAAGAAGACTAGAATATAAGAGACCTATTTGAACGATTTTGCTATCCGACATTCAGGCTGCCTGTAAGAGCAATGACCCATTCTCACCCCCGATGGTACGTAGTTTATACAGTTTAGCCACTACTTTATATGTTGTATGTACCACCTTCTTCACTTGTTAACGTACTATGTAACCAACCCAGTCATCAGAACGTCGGCTCTTGGGGCACGTTCACCTCAATTTGGGAGATTTGTGCCAGTCATACTTCCATTCACGAATTCCAGTTGCTATCACCCAGAGGCACCATCACAGTCCGAGACGTGGGGAGGACAAAACTCTATAGAATACTTTCCGGACTTTCCGGAGATCCTCTCGGATTTCAAGATATTTTTTCGGACATCCTCAGAGAAGTTATAAAACTCCCTATGACTATTAAGACAATCATTGCATTTTCAGAGTTTATAGAAGATTTCCAAGAAGTATGTCTTCAAACATCTTTACGAATTTCCAGAATTGATTATGGCTTTCTGTAAATTTTATAAAATATTCAATGGTTTCAAGCAATTATTATCACAAACTTCTAGAAATTCGAACCTTCAAAAATTTTAGAAACATCGCTACGATCTACCTGTAACGCTTATGATCGTTCAAGAATCTTTCAAGGTGTTCAGTAGAACAGTACAGTACTGTAGGATTCATGAGTTTTCAGAAATCTCAAGAATAATGTTACTCGTATAGTGCCTCATTGTGACATTCTAGAGAATGCGCGAAATGTTATGAAGTTCAGCTCGTCCTAAGATCCCCTACGCAACAAAGGCCTCGAACATGTTTTCGGCAGCTATCAAAACCCTTCCCAACAGGATCATAGATACCTGCCAAGAAACGTTATGCCACCAATCTACTCACCATTTCGATACACTGAAGAAGGCCATCCAAAACGTCCTTGAGTTCAGGTGCACGTCAGATCTACAATCAAGTAAACCCACAATGCTTGTTTCAAATCAAGCTCAGGTCATCCTGCCCAGTTCAAAAGAAATCAAATGACTTATTGAAAAAAAATCCTGCGTGCTTAATAATGACATTTCGAGAATACGCTAAATGTTCTGAAGTTTGTCTCGTAAGACCAACCGACGCAACAACGGCCCCTCAATATGTATTTCTTCGGCTATCAAAACCCTTCCCCAACAGATCCTTTGCGATAGTGCCAAGAAACTTTATACCAATATTTCTGCATTTCATTACTCTGAAGGCCATCCAAAACGTTCTTGAGTTTAGGTCGTAGGATCTACAATCAAGTAGAAGCGAAATTTTTTTTATTTATTACCAAAAGACTAAGGCCGAGAATTGGCCTGTGCTGCATGCCACTTTGTATGTCTTCTCCATTCAGCTCGGTCTGACTGGCTAAACTTGGCCAACCATGCCCAGTCTACGGAGGGTCCTGCAAATCGTCCTCCACCTGAAGTCGATCCACCTTGCCGCTGTGCCTTGCCTTCTTGTTCCCTGTCGGATCGTTTGTCGAAATTATTTTCACCGGATTACTGTCCGACATTCTGGGTGCATGCCCTGCCCACCGTAGTCTTCCGATTTTTCGCGATGTGAACGATGGATGGTTCTCTACTACCAGCTGATGCAACTCGTGGTTCATTCGCCTCCTCCACGTACTATCCGCCATCTGCCTCACTATAGATGATACGCAGCACTTTCCGTTCAAAAACTCCCAGTACGATTGGTCCTCCGAGCATTGTCCAGGTTTTCGTGTCCGAAGAGGAACTACCTGTCTAATGAGCGTTTTGTAGATAGTCAGTTTGGTACGGCGGTGAACTCTATTCGATCAGGAGCGTTTTGCGGAGTCAAAGTACGTACGATTTTCTGCCATGATGCGTCTTCGAATTTCTCTGGTGAGTATCGTTATCGGAGGTCACTGAAATGATGAGCCCAAGTACACGAATTCTTCAAGCCACCTCGTTTCGTCACCACCGATACAAACTCGTGGTTGGGTGGCTAACGATTGTCCTCTCTGGAAGCCTCTTACTATCATGTACTTCGTCTTCGACGTATTGATGACTAGTCCAATCCGTTTAGCTTAACCTTTTCAGTCTGATGTGGCTTCCTCCTTCCTATCAAAGTTACGTGCGATAATATCAATATCGTCGGCGAAACCAAATAACTGGACTGACATCGTGAAAATCGTACCACTCGTGTAAATCCTTGCCCTTCGTATTACTCCCTAAAAAGCGATGTCGAATAGCAGACACGAAAGACCTTACCGTAACTCTCTGCGCGTTTCGAAGGGACTCGAGAATGCCCATGAAACTCGAACTACGCACTTCACCCGATCCATCATCGCCTTGATCAACCGTATCAGTTTATCCGGAAATTCGTTTTCGTGCATTAGCTGCCATAGCTCAGAGAGTGCATAGCTAATGAATCGAGCTGTCGAAACAACGGACAAGCCTAAAAAGCCACTACCAGAAGTATTTGTGCAATGCATCTTTTTTTTCTAGTAAAAATAACATTAAATTGATTTCAATATCGAAATATTTCACAGGTACAACACTAAGTCGCAGAGTCCGGCACAAAATAATTCAACGTCGCAGAAAGGGGGATAAGCAGAAAGACCCAAAATACATTGATGACTTTGACGAAATTGACTTTAGATTCGATCACACTGTGATGATGAACCTTTTCTTCAAAGCGCAGTTAAAAGTGATGAAGTAACGGTGATTATTTTCATCAGTAAGACCAGTTGTAGCTTTTGTCGTAGGCTACAATTTGAATTATGGATGGATGAGCTCCACGTACCTTCACCCAAATATTCACGATTCATGCAAATTTTGTTCAAGCGGCAACAAGAGATTTGTTCCCCATCGTATTTATGCTGTTGCCTAAGAAAACGAATCGACATATACCGTTTCTTGATCTAGAGACCCAAATGAGTTTTTAACCGATTTTTGAGCCAGCAAGAAATGAATGCTGCCAAAAGTATTATGTCCTTCGGCTTCCTTACATTGTTGCTTTTCCATTTGAACCAAAGTTTATTCCGGAAAATGAAAAGCTTGGGCTGCAACGTGAATACGAGGAGTTGATCGGCTTGTCATTTAGGCGGTTTGTCGCCTTGACTTTCTTGTCAGCGCAAGATATACCAATGGCTTTCGACAAGCTTCAAAGGCGATGCCCAGCGCACTGAAAAATCTGTTTTCGTTGTTTGGATGAGTTTAATGTTAAAAAAAATGTTTGGGGTTATATACAAGACACGACCGCTCGACGTAAACTACGTAAAACCAAATATGAAGTACACTGAACCACTTATTTCGCTCTATATCGAAGAGACGGAACTATCCACCGACACTACTACCCATGTTTGCAACACCTCCAACTCTGTGAGGAGTAGGGAGCCCACTGTCTGTGGCTAGGCCACCCCATTCATACACCCCAGTTCAGCAATTGATAATACCCTAAAAGTAGGCAATTACCAAGGTTGGATTGCACTGCATAGGAGATGCATGATGTTTGAAGAACTAAAAATTTTCAATAGTTAGCGTTGATACTCAAAGATTCAATAGTACTGGCAAATTGGTGGAGAGCTTGCGAATCGATTGTTGTATAAAACTTTAAAACCCATTGAAGATAAAGGACCTATTAATATTTACAAATCTTACATAATTTCGTGACGGTCCCCAATTTTCGAAATTTTCATTTACACCCTTAGACGTAGTTTACGTCAAAAACGAAAGGTGGACCGAAATTTCCTCAATTATTTGGTCTGTATATGCCAGCGAAGAACGTGTTGCATAATCTACCCAAATTTCCAATAATCTTGTCGGGTGTGGCACACGAAGTGGGGAATGGAATTCTACAAAACTGAGAATCCTTCGTGCTATACTGTATTGCAATGAGAAGTTCC
>NW_026943373.1:0-6999 GCF_024139115.2 Armigeres subalbatus | reverse complement strand
CTCACATGCGAACAAATCCAGTCACATTTGAGTAGCTGCAACTAAATAGATCTGAACTGTGCTACTAGGGATGCTGTTGAAAGGTCCGTAACGAGCTCCAAAT
Organism: Armigeres subalbatus; assembly: GCF_024139115.2. Classification (NCBI taxonomy): domain Eukaryota; kingdom Metazoa; phylum Arthropoda; class Insecta; order Diptera; family Culicidae; genus Armigeres; species Armigeres subalbatus. The sequence continues at coordinate 6,896 of NW_026943373.1, read as the reverse complement.
GGACCGCTTTCGTGGTGAAACATACCAATACCGCGATGTAAACCTCAGGTGGGGCTGCTCGGCGATGGATAGGTTTCAGGAAAAAGGGGCCAGAGTAATCCACGCCGGTTATCAGAAACGCCCTCTCGTAGATGGCAGCTGTCCCATTGGCTGCTCAATTGGCTTTGGGTTGAAACGAAAACAGCGATGACATTTTCTCAAAACGGAAGAAACGGCTCTTTTGCCGTGAATCGGCCAAAATTCTTGTCTCACTGCGGCTTAAGTTGCTTGGTGTCCACCATGGTGAATCTGAATGTGGTAATACTCAATGATCAGACTGGAGAAGACTCTTATATACCGCACAGGCCACTTCGGCCTTAGTCTGAATAAATAAATAAATAAATACTCAATGATCAAGCGGGTGAAAGCATGCGATTGAGGATGAACTGCCGGATGTTTGACGGTGTAATCCTCAAGAGAGTAACGGAGGCTGCCAGCTACTCTACACGGAAGAAAAAAAGTACCCAAAATTGAGTATTTTTAAACTTACTTTTGAGTTATTTTTTCTCTTCTCTTTCATCCACTCTTTCTTTTGTTGTCAAAAACAAAAGAGCCAAACAATCCAACGACGCCAGTTCAATACGGGAAGCCAATTTTGAGTTTTATTACCTGAGGTCGAAATTGAGTGAATTAAACTTAAATTTGGGTCACTAAATTTTCCGTTGGGTACTTTTTTAACATGGGAGTAAAGGCAAACTACTTCGACCATACTTACTCAATTTTGGCTTCCCGTACGGATGTTCGAGGTTGGGTGAATTAAACTCACTATTGGGTAGTTTATTTCTTCCGTGTAACAATACTTTCCTTATCGATGAACGGACACAAAAGCTTCAAGGGTGATTTGGAAGATACTTGATGCATCCTTTTTAACCCTTTATAAGGCAGTGGCAACTATATTGCCACCAACAAATAATATGTTTTTCTATTTGTTAACAAGAGCTCTACCCGACCAACCATTTCTTCAATTTTCTTTAAAATTCTTCATATAGATCGTTAAAGGTTTTCATATCAACTGTCGATAGACGAATCCAAGTAAAAATAAGAAGAAGACACACGACGGTGTTAACTTTGACAGATCCTACAGCTCAGCATAGGGAGATCATTTTAAAATGCTTATAATAAATTCTAGACAAAATGTAATTAAAATCTGATTGATGTATGATACGGAAAAAGTTCCGAGCTGTATGATAGATACGTTTTTGGAAAAAAATCAAAAAATTGAGATAAGCTTCCAGATATGTAATTCGGAACTTTTTCCGTACCGTACATCAATCAGATTTTAATTACAATTTGTCTAGAATTTATTATAAGCATTTTAAAATGATCTCCCTATGCTGAGCTGTAGGATCTGTCAAAGTTAACACCGTCGTGTGTCTTCTTCTTATTTTTACTTGGATTCGTCTATAGCGATCGATGCCATTTCATGAAGAATTTTAAATTAATCAAAAGTTAAAACACGGAAAATTGTTATCGATCTTTTCCAAAATATCGATATCAATTGATACCAACAAAAAGTTATTTATTTTTACAGTTCTACTTTACCGACCTGTCAAAATTTCCAACAAAAACAAAAATAGATTCTTCAGAGGTTTGCTTCTACATTTTTTGTTTATTTATTTGCTTAATCGGGAATCGAACCTGAAGAAGTGATGATGTTATAAATTTGCCCAAAGAACTTAACCACTAGCCCACAATGAAATGATGATTGTAAGCAGCTAAGTTGCATCAACATGCTAAGACTTGAAATTTTCATTCGCATATTACTTGCATATAGGGGGATTATTTCCCACTTAACACCATTCTCACATTCATCCTACTTCAATGCGTACATAAAATGACAGCTGCTGTTAATTGGTTAGTAAATTGGAACTATATTACGGCTTTTAGAATTGAAATCCGAGTGTCGTTTCATTCAACATCCGTTCATTTTTAGAAAATTTCTAAATCATAATTTTTGAGATGTAAACAAACCGCAAAATATCCATCGGTGTTTTGGTATCCAACGATATAAATCGATGGGCTAAAACGTAATGAAGGTGCAGCGATGTTCGACAGTAAAATTCGTTGTCAAAATAGCTTGAGCTTGAGCTTGAGCTTGATTGACTGCTCGTAGTTGCTACTCCATTATGACCAGATCAGCTGTTCTTGCACAGGAAACCAACAGATGTTTGCTTGGGACTAGCACACATCTTCAATGTACAAGTACTGGTGATCTCATTTGTTAGGTCATACTGGCGCCTGCCACGTCAGAATGCAAGTCAATGTAGGGAAGGGGAGGAAATGATGATGCAATCACTGCAAGCCGAATATACCTCTGCACTTGCCACGAGTTCATGCGGAATTTGTTGGAATTTCTGGGTTAGGTTGGAGAGGCAGAGGTCCGTCTTGGTTAACGAGCTGCCAATGTGATAGATAGGAGAAGGTAACTGATGGATTTTCTAATTGGATGTAGGAAACGAGCTCTATAGTTCATTTCCAATTCTAGCAGATTACTGATAGAATACTCAAGTTGAAGGTATAGGAATAGTAATGGAAACGGTATGGAAGTCCATTTCCAGTTCTAGCGATTGCTAGAACATGATAAATAAAGAGAAAGATACAAAGTAGGAGAATGGAACGGACCTGGGATTGAACCCACGACCTCCTGCTTATGAGGCAGAAGCAGTAGCCTTATGACTACCAAGCCCGCTTTTAGTAAATTTCGTTGTCAAAATATATCATAAAGTTGAGATCGTACTTTATCAGAAGTCTGATAACGTTTCATGAATATTCCTATCGTTATTGTGATTAATTTGATGGTAAAGATGTAGCGATGTTCATCTTTCAAATACTTTGTCAAAGTATATCATTGCAAAACAACGGTTGAATCGGACCAGAAAAACACACTAGTTGTATCCAAAGAAAGAGCTTTAACCCTTTATAAGGCAGACGAATCTTGTAACCGTTGGTTCCAATTTGTAGCTTGTTAGCTCCTCCACAAGCATCCCCATATCTCGACCCCCACGCCAGTAAGCACCTAACGCCTAGTCCGTTCCAAATCAATGTAGTAGGACAGCCTTACTGGTGGCGATCCCAGCTGTTCGAAGCAAAAAGATTTTATGTACTTCCCGTAATTTCTTTATCACCAGTTCTATGAGCTCCCTCCACACTTTTCCCTCCGTGGGTGAGATAGAGCTCATACCCGTTACCCACGGGAGTTGACCTAATTGTCACCACCGCTATGAAGTTGTTGCCAACTTTTAAGAAGTGCGAAGCTGTCAAACTTCGGCTCTTCTCAAAATACTCAAGAACCAGCGAAAGAGGGTGTAAAGGCTAAAAGATTGGTCCTGGTCGTTCTCTTCCGTATCGACTGCCACCGACGGCAGAAGTGCGCGCCGATCAGATTTCATTTGTTTAAAATTTATAAATATATTACCAGAAGTGCATTTCTAGCGAAATTGGGAACAATTTAACAGCCAGTGGATAGTAAGGCTTGCGTAAAATACGAAAGTAGAAACATAGTTAGTTCATTGTTTTTCTTTGTATAAATTGTATAGTTGAAGTGAACACAAAAGAAAAAATATCAACCCGCACCGATAGCCGGTGAATAAACACAAGAAAAGGTAATTGTCTATGCTATTGTTAAAATAGAAAATGGTGAAGTATAGGGCATGGTGAGAGAGTGACTATGTGGTACTAATCCTGTGGGACAGGTCCGTGTCTGTTTCCGGGCCTTTTCTTTATTTTCGGTGGCCTCGGGTGCAATTCCCGGAGGACTCCTTTTCGCCCCCAGCGACAACGACGACCAGTGACGACCAACCTTGTAGAAACCTCGTACAAAGCTCGACGGACGGTCTGAAGCTAAAATTCGCTGGCGGAAAGCGTAGGACGTTGCGAATCCAGGACCTGGTAACCACGCGGACTGGCACGACGCCATTTCTTTTCCGGGGTTCGGAGCGACGTGGGTGGTGCACGAATAAAGGAAATCCCGCCGCACGGTAGTGGCCCCATTCCGCCTTCGTCCAGCGACCGTAGCCCCATCGATCGGTACGTGAGTGGCCTCCCCAACGTTCAACCAGGCAGAGCTCCTAGATACGACACGCCGCCGCACGGTAGTGGCCCAATTCCGCCTTCGTCCAGCGACCGTAGCCCCATCGATCGGTCCGTGAGTGGCCTCCCCAACGTTCAACCAGGCAGAGCTCCTAGATACGACACGCCGCCGCACGGTAGTGGCCCCATTCCGCCTTCGTCCAGCGACCGTCGTACCCTCGATCGGTTCGTGAGTGGCAGCCGCAACCCAGATTCCGTCGGAGGGCCCTCCAGCAGCATGCTAGCCAACGTGAAACATCAAACCATACGCAAGTACCCTTGTCCCTCTCACCATAGAAAGGCTTAATGGCCAAATAAACCAATAATGTTAAGATAGTTATTGCGTATAGCCATTTCATTTAAGAACGCACTCCTGGATATATATTGTAATTTTCTTTCGATTCGTGCCCAAAACGGGTATTCAAGCCTCGGTCTGTGGTAGTCCGCCCTGGAAAACGACCATTTCTGAATTTTCTTCCTCTTTCGTCCGTGAACTCGGTTGGCTTTCTCCTCCGTGACGTGACGCGACAATAGATGCTCCTACCAAGGTAAGTGCTAGGTGGTGCAGTAAATATAACGGTGCTAATTAAATTACGACCCAGTGCGTGACAACTTCCTTCCTCATTTCCCTTCTGAGCAGCCGAGAGGCTACAAATTGGCGCCCAGCTAAAATAATTAGTTACTCTAAATCATTTTTCGCTACCCCTAGCGGAGGGGAAGAAAACACTTCCTGTTTTTTTTAAATAATTTTCGTTCTTCCAACGAAGCAGTTGTTTGAGCAACATGGATTTGGAATTTGAGGTTCAATACAAGCGATTAATGGTTCACCATCTCGAGAAACACGAGATTGAATATGAATTGACTATCAGAGCAGTGCAATATGACCCCGCAGAGACCCGATCTTCCATTCAGAGGAGGCTCAGGGATCGATTGAAAGATGAAAAAGAGCAAAAGGCCGTGGATGTGGATTTTCTTAGGTGTGATGTTACCATAGATGCGGAAATCAAAGTGATTGACAAAAACTTAGAGCAAATTAGAAGTTATTTAGATAATGAAGTACATTTTGAAGGTTTTAAAGACAGTCTGAAATCACGACTGGTGCATTATTTTGCCAGAGTTCGCCGCGCTCAAGAATATGCTGAGACGGACGAAGATCTTACAGATTTCGATAAGCTCCTCTGTACAATACGAGGACTAATGAACACCCATTTTTCTCTGTTCTCACCATTGCATGCGGTGAGAAAGCAAGTTATGGAAGAAATTTCTCGCTCGGTTTCAGACTTACGGGTCGAGTGTGAATCGAAAAAGAATTCGCAAAAAAATGAACAGAAAGGTTCGCAGAAAAAATCCAAACAATTGGAGAAAAGAGTTCCACAATCGTCCGAAGAAGATCAGGATAATGAGGGGGCTCAGGGTGGATTAAGTCTTCCAACTTCGTCAAATCGCCGAGAATTAAAATCGTATAAACAATCTTCAAATACAAACCTGGAATCACTTCCGAGCATGATCGCCACGTTGTATCCATTCGCGTTTCCACAGTATTCTTTTGGGAGGCCTCTTCAAGACTCCATCCCGGTTATGAATCGTTCGGAAAAAATGATCCGCAAATTTTCGCTCAATAAACCATCGAAGTCTAAGCCAATTCCGCAGGCTGAGACGTCCGATTCAGTAACTGAGTCCGACCCTGAAAGTTCCGCCTCATCGTCAGATATTCCGGTCGTTAGACACAAGAGAAACGCACATCATCGCGCGCAACCCAAAAGTCGGCCGATTTCCGAATGGAATATTCGATACGACGGCCGCGATAACGGTCAAAATTTGATGAGATTCGTCAAAGAGGTAGAATTCTACGCCAAATCAGAACACGTGTCTAAGCGCGAGTTGTTTCGGTCCGCGATATATCTCTTTAAAGACCAGGCCAAATCGTGGTTCATGTCTGGCATGGAAAACGAAGACTTCGCGAATTGGAATGAGCTCGTTACGGAACTCAAACGTGAGTTTCTCAGTCCCGATCACGATCACGTGATGGAGATCAAAGCCATTTCGCGTAAACAGGGTCCCAAAGAGCGGTTTACCGACTATCTATCGGAAATGTTGAAAATATTCAACTCCCTAACGAAGCCGATTTCGGAAGGGAAGAAATTTGAAATCGTGTACCGAAATTTACGATCGGACTACAAGGGTCACGCGGTCGCGTCTAACGTGAATAATTTAGCCGATCTGAAGAGGTTTGGGAGGCAGTTGGACGCTACCTATTGGTACAAATACGCCCCAAACACGCAGGATCAGCACCCGCCGCCGCGAAATAAGACTCAGGTGAATGAGATCAGCAGAGATTCTCATAAAATGTCCAAGCCCCGGTCGAAATGTCGAAGAAATTATACAAATCGCGAAATTTTTATCGGTCGCAGAAAGAAGCCTCGGAAGATGAACACCCTTCGAGGAAACCGTCGAGAGAAATTCCAAGGAAACCTAGAATTGAGAGAAAAAAGCCAGAGGAGCCTAGAACTTCAAAGGTAGAGGAGGAAATACCTTCGTGGATTGATACTTACGTGCCTCCTAGGGAAGGGATATGCTTTAATTGTAGACAGCCCGGCCATAACTTTACAGAATGTATTCAACCTAGGTACAAATTCTGCCTCCGATGCGGGTTGCATCAGGTCGAAACCAAAAATTGCCCCTATTGTGAAAAAAACTTCCAATAGACTACCTGAGAGGGCAGGCCAGTCAATGTTTTCAAAATCCCTCACAGCAATCCCTTAACGAATCCGGTTATTACCGAATTCACG
>NW_026943372.1:0-8001 GCF_024139115.2 Armigeres subalbatus | reverse complement strand
CATTCGGCCCAACTGGTAATTTGACTGAAACAGTTGTTTGCCCGTAAAAGTCATTTGACGGAAAATGGCGTTCGGCCGAAAAAGTCGTTTGACCGAATAGGTCATTTGACTAAAAATGCAATTTGGTAATAATCGTCATTTGACAGAGAGACCCAATGGCATCAAAAAAATCCTATTTTCAAAACAACCATTGTGGCAACTGGCATTTTCTGTGAAAAGCGTCGACTGAATTGATCTTTTTTGCCAAAAAGTCGTTCAGCCATATAGGTCATATGGCAGAAAATGCCGTTTAGCCGAAAGGATTGTTTTGCAGAAAGGACATTTTTGGGCCAAATGGCTTTTTCTGTCAAATGACCATTCCTACCAACGGCATTTTCCGTCATATGATCTATTCAGTCTGAGATATTTTTCAGTCAAATTACCAGTTCAGCCGAATGTCCCTTTCGGTATATGTCGCTGTCGACCGAATTACATTTTCGGACAAACCATTTTTGACCTAATAACAGTTTCGGATATACGTTCAATTCGGCTTAATAAGATTTGGTTGGATGACTTTTGGCTTAAAGACCAGTATCGACTTAAAAAGTAGAGAGGATACGAATTTTCGTTCAATGGTCGTTTGACAAAAGGCAATTACGCCGTAAATGTTATTTGGTCGAACGGGTAGACATTTCTGACCATACTATCTGTTCAGTAATTCTGTCAAACGTCCATTTCGGCCAAATGGCATTTTTGATCTTGTGTGGGTGTGAAAGAGCTCTTACATTCTTGTGTACAATGTGCTTAATATTTGCTACTCACTACAGCGTGTTCGGCACTCACCTCGAGTGCGATCGTAGCAGGCTCGTCCAGGCAGCAAGTCAATCTGTCATATTCGACAGCAACCCAGCGGACAGGTAAGACGCGTCGCATCTGGATAGGTGGTTCCTTTCCAGCTCATTTCCGATTCTCACAATGGCGATCCTGCCAGGAGCTGCGAAATTCGCAGCACATTTAGTAGGAACAAAGTGTACCGGAAAGGAACCACCTATTTGCAGTGCAAAAAAAAAAACTAACAGCGGATCATCATAATCGCGCAGTGGTTTGTAGTTATCCTCCAAATATCCCCCAAAAATAAATGGGAATTTGTAAGGTTCTTTTGGAGGATAACTACAGATCGTTATCCTCCAAGGGTTCCGGTCAAAAATCGTATAATCTGATGATGGCAAAAGAAAGATTATAAATTTTTCTTTCAAACGCCATCAAAATATTTTAGGATTTCATGAAATTGTGCGAATACGGTTGAAAACGCTTTTCCCCCATATAGACGTCCACCGTCATGGGGCTCATTTGGAGGATAACTACAGATCGTTATCCTCCAAGGGTTCCGGTCAAAAATCTTGAAATCTAATGATGGCAAATGAAAGATCGTAAATTTTTTCTTCAAACGACATAAAAACATTTGATGCAACATATAAAATTACTATTCAATAATAAAATTAAAGCATCGACCATGCGATATAAGGAAATTAATACGCACTTCTAAGGTTCCAATTTGGAGGATAACTACGGATTTTATAGGGGATGCAGCCTTTTGGACACATTGATTCAACTCAGAACACATTCGAAGCATTGATAGCTGAATTGGTGAAGTACTCACAAGAATAAAAACAGATAGACAGATAGGCAGATAGAGTATCGGTACTTTCCACAAAGCTGGGCTACTAATCCAATCTATCTTCTCTCAAAGTGATATATACATACCACCAGAAAAATTGGTACTGCTCAGAATGAGCTCTGGAGAATCATAAGTTCAAGTACAAAACCTAGTTGATCAATGGTTTAGTCTTTCTTATGTTTCATTATGCCGTATAACGTGTAATGTATAACACCGCTCTTCATGTGTAACTAATCAAAAGGAAACGACAAACAAAACTGTTGAAATAATCCCACCTAGGTACTACATTTTCAAGAGAAATTTTTAGCTGCTTCAGCAAAGTGAAATTCTTTGCAAGTCATTAGAGAATCTACTTCAAATTTAAAGCCCTATTCGCAATTTTAATAAACAGAAAAGCATTCTTGAACTTGTGAGATTCATTTGCGGGCACAAAAGCATTGTATCGATTCGAATTCTTCAAAGGATAGAATATCGAACCTTTGAGATTTAATTGAGGCCAAAAAGCATAGTTTCGACTAGTCCAAAATACTTTGGAGGATAGAACATTTGAAGCATTAATTTTTTGTTCGGAACACTTTATTTCAAGAGCATAATAGTATGTCTTGACTGCAATCGTTATGACTAAACGGAAACATATTTCAACTATACAATTGGTTCATTCGTTCAAAGAGTTACCAAATGTGATTTAAACGCACATTGTTTAAAATTGTATCAAAGACATCCGTTTAAATCAAAACTTTCATAAATTATGATAATTCGCATAGACATATTCTTCCCCCCACACACTCATGTTGAACGTAGTAGGGTTCTTTTTGGAGGATAACTACAGATGCTTGTCCTGCAAATTTTCTTTAAGTCCAATCCTTAATTTAACGATTGGAAAAGAAAGACCCCAGAATTTTCTTCCAGACGTCATCAATTTTTCTTAAAACATGCTTTATTGGTTTAGATACATAATGCGAAACTCGAATGGACTCATTCGTTCTGAGGAAATTTAATGAGCACTTATAAGGTTCCAATTTGGAGGATAACTACAGAAAATGCAGAGGAAAGCCAATTACTTTAATTTCATTACAATTATTTTTATCACATATAAGCAAGCATGAACAGCATTTTTAAATTCTAATGCACAAATAACAAGAAAAAACAAACAAAAATAAAAAATAAAAATAAAAACATTTGTATACAAATTATGCGCATAATGTATGCACATTGCACAAGCTTTGAAGGAAAGAGCATTTCAAGCATTATTCGCAATTTCTTTAAAACGAACATCATCCTCAAGATTTCCTTAAGATTAATTTGAGATCATAAAAGCATAGTTTCGACTCCGAAATACTTTGGAGAATAGAACATTTGAAGCATTATTCGCACTTTTATGAAACGAAAAGCATTATCTAGCCCTCTCATTTGAGATCAGAAAAGTATAGTTTCGACTCCGAAATACGTTGGAGGATAGAACATTTGAAGCATTATTTTTTTTGTTCGGAACACATTATTTCAAGAGCATGATAGTATGTCTTGACTGCAATCGTTATGACTAAACGGAAACATATTTCAACTATACAATTAGTTTATTCGTGCAAAGAGTTACCCAATGTGATTTAAACGCACATTGGTTTAAATTGTATCAACGACATCCGTTTAAATCAAAACTTTCATAAATTATGATAATTCGCATAGACATATTCTTCCCCCCACATACTCATGTTGAACGTAGTAGGTTTCTTTTGGAGGATAACTACAGATGATTGTCCTCCAAAGTTTTTAAAGTCCAATCCTCAATTTAACGATTGGAAAAGGAAGAACCCAGAATTTTCTTTCAGATGTCATCATTTTTTTCTTAAAACATGTTTTATTTCCATAGATACAGAATGCGAAACTCGAATGGACTCATTCGTTCTGAGGAAATTTAATGAGCACTTATAAGGTTCCAATTTGGAGGATAACTACAGAAAATGCAGAGGAAAGCCAATTACTTTAATTTCATTACAATTATTTTTTATCACATATAAGCAAGTATGAACAGCATTTTAATGAAATTCTAATACATAAACAACAAGAAAAAAACCAAACAATATAAAAATAAAAAATAAAAATATTTGTATACAAATTTCGCACATAATGTATGTAGAAGCTTTGAAGGATAGAGCATTTCAAGCACGAGACGAGCCAGCCTTGGGCTGGAAGTCTCGCTAATGAGGACATAATAAAAAACATTTCAAGCATTATTCGTAATTTCTTCAAAACGAAAAGCATCCTCAAGCCCTTGAAATTAATTTGAGATCATAAAAGCATAGTTTCGACTCCGAAATACTTTGAAGGATAGAACATTTGGAACACTATTCGTAATATTTATAAACCAACAAGCATCCTCAAGCACTTGAGGTTCATTTGAGGTCAGGAAAGCATAATCAAGACTCTAAAACACTTTGGAGGGTAGAACATTTCCAGCATTATTCGCATTTTTATGAAACGAAAAGCATCCTCAAGCCATTGAGATTAATTTGAGATCAGAAAAGTATAGTTTCGACTCGAAATACGTTGGAGGATAGAACATTTGAAGCATTAATTTTTGTTCGAACACATTATTCCAAGAGCATGATAGTATGTCTTGACTGCAATCGTTATGACTAAACGGAAACATATTTCAACTATACAATTAGTTTATTCGTGCAAAGAGTTACCCAATGTGATTTAAACGCACATTGGTTTAAATTGTATCAACGAAATCCGTTTAAATCAAAACTTTCATAAATTATGATAATTCGCATAGACATATTCTTCCCCCCACACACTCATGTTGAACGTAGTAGGGTTCTTTTGGAGGATAACTACAGATGCTTGTCCTGCAAATTTTCTTTAAGTCCAATCCTCAATTTAACGATTGGAAAAGAAAGACCCCAGAATTTTCTTTCAGACGTCATCAATTTTTTCTTAAAACATGCTTTATTGGTTTAGATACAGAATGCGAAACTCGAATGGACTCATTCGTTCTGAGGAAATTTAATGAGCATTTATAAGGTTCCAATTTGGAGGATAACTACAGAAAATGCAGAGGAAAGCCAATTACTTTAATTTCATTACAATTATGTTTAATCACATATAAGCAAGTATGAACAGCATTTTAATGAAATTCTAATACACAAACAACAAGAAAAAACCAAACAAAATATAAAAATAAAAAATAAAAATATTTGTATACAAATTGCGCACATAATGTATGTAGAAGCTTTGAAGGATAGAGCATTTCAAGCACGAGACGAGCCAGCCTTGGGCTGGAAGTCTCGCTAATGAGGACATAATAAAAAAACATTTCAAGCATTATTCGCAATTTCTTCAAAATGAAAAGCATCCTCAAGCCCTTGAGATTCATTTGAGGTCATTAAAGCATAATCAGGACTCTAAAACACTTTGGAGGATAGAACATTTGAAGCATTATTCGCACTTTTATGAAACGAAAAGCATTATCTAGCCCTTGAGACTCATTTGAGATCAGAAAAGTATAGTGTCGACTCCGAAATACGTTGGAGGATAGAACATTTGAAGCATTAATTTTTTGTCCGGAACACATTATTTCAAGAGCATGATAGTATGTCTTGACTGCAATCGTTATGACTAAACGGAAACATATTTCAACTATACAATTAGTTCATTCGTTCAAAGAGTTACCCAATGTGATTTAAACGCACATTGTTTAAAATTGTATCAACGACATCCGTTTAAATCAAAACTTTCATAAATTATGATAATTCGCATAGACATATTCTTCCCCCCACATACTCATGTTGAACGTAGTAGGGTTCTTTTGGAGGATAACTACAGATGCTTGTCCTGCAAATTTTCTTTAAGTCCAATCCTCAATTTAACGATTGGAAAAGAAAGACCCCAGAATTTTCTTTCAGACGTCATCAATATTTTCTTAAAACATGCTTTATTGGTTTAGATACAGAATGCGAAACTCGAATGGACTCATTCGTTCTGAGGAAATTTAATGAGCACTTATAAGGTTCCAATTTGGAGGATAACTACAGAAAATGCAGAGGAAAGCCAATTACTTTAATTTCATTACAATTATTTTTTATCACATATAAGCAAGTATGAACAGCATTTTAATGAAATTCTAATACACAAACAACAAGAAAAAACCAAACAAAATATAAAAATAAAAAATAAAAATATTTGTATACAAATTGCGCACATAATGTATGTAGAAGCTTTGAAGGTTAGAGCATTTCAAGCACGAGACGAGCCAGCCTTAGGCTGGAAGTCTCGCTAATGAGGACATAATAAAAAACATTTCAAACATTATTCGCAATTTCTTCAAAACGAAAAGCATCCTCAAGCCCTTGAAATTAATTTGAGATCATAAAAGCATAGTTTCGACTCCGAAATACTTTGGAGGATAGAACATTTGGAGCACTATTCGCAATATTTATAAACCAACAAGCATCCTCAAGCCCTTGAGATTCATTTGAGGTCATTAAAGCATAATCAGGACTCTAAAACACTTTGGAGGATAGAACATTTCCAGCATTATTCGCATTTTTATGAAACGAAAAGCATCCTCAAGCCATTGAGATTAATTTGAGATCAGAAAAGTATAGTTTCGACTCCGAAATACGTTGGAGGATAGAACATTTGAAGCATTAATTTTTTGTTCGGAACACATTATTCCAAGAGCATGATAGTATGTCTTGACTGCAATCGTTATGACTAAACGGAAACATATTTCAACTATACAATTAGTTTATTCGTGCAAAGAGTTACCCAATGTGATTTAAACGCACATTGGTTTAAATTGTATCAACGACATCCGTTTAAATCAAAACTTTCATAAATTATGATAATTCGTATAGACATATTCTTCCCCCCACATACTCATGTTGAACGTAGTAGGGTTCTTTTGGAGGATAACTACAGATGATTGTCCTCCAAAGTTTTTTAAAGTCCAATCCTCAATTTAACGATTGGAAAAGGAAGAACTCAGAATTTTCTTTCAGACGTCATCAATATTTTCTTAAAACATGCTTTATTGGTTTAGATACAGAATGCGAAACTCGAATGGACTCATTCGTTCTGAAGAAATTTAATGAGCACTTATAAGGTTCCAATTTGGAGGATAACTACAGAAAATGCAGAGGAAAGCCAATTACTTTAATTTCATTACAATTATGTTTAATCACATATAAGCAAGCATGAACAGCATTTTTTTTAAATTCTAATGCACAAATAACAAGAAAAAAAACAAACAAAAAAATAAATAAAAACATTTGTATACAAATTATGCGCATAATGTATGCACATTGCACAAGCTTTGAAAGAAAAAGGGCATTTCAAGCATTATTCGCAATTTCTTCCAAACGAAAATCATCCTCAAGATTTCCTTAAGATCAATTTGAGATCATAAAAGCATAGTTTCGACTCCGAAATACTTTGGAGAATAGAACATTTGAAGCATTATTCGCACTTTTATGAAACGAAAAGCATTATCTAGCCCTTGAGACTCATTTGAGATCAGAAAAGTATAGTTTCGACTCCGAAATACGTTGGAGGATAGAACATTTGAAGCATTATTTTTTTTGTTCAGAACACATTATTTCAAGAGCATGATAGTATGTCTTGACTGCAATCGTTATGACTAAACGGAAACATATTTCAACTATACAATTAGTTTATTCGTGCAAAGAGTTACCCAATGTGATTTAAACGCACATTGGTTTAAATTGTATCAACGACATCCGTTTAAATCAAAACTTTCATAAATTATGATAATTCGTATAGACATATTCTTCCCCCCACATACTCATGTTGAACGTAGTAGGGTTCTTTTGGAGGATAACTACAGATGCTTGTCCTGCAAATTTTCTTTAAGTCCAATCCTCAATTTAACGATTGGAAAAGAAAGACCCCAGAATTTTCTTTCAGACGTCATCATTTTTTTCTTAAAACATGCTTTATTGGTTTAGATACAGAATGCGAAACTCGAATGGACTCATTCGTTCTGAGGAAATTTAATGAGCACTTATAAGGTTCCAATTTGGAGGATAACTACAGAAAATGCAGAGGAAAGCCAATTACTTTAATTTCATTACAATTATTTTTTATCACATTTAAGCAAGTATGAACAGCATTTTAATGAAATTGTAATACACAAACAACAAGAAAAAACCAAACAAAATATAAAAATAAAAAATAAAAATATTTGTATACAAATTGCGCACATAATGTATGTAGAAGCTTTGAAGGTTAGAGCATTTCAAGCACGAGACGAGCCAGCCTTAGGCTGGAAGTCTCGCTAATGAGGACATAATAACAAAAAATTTCAAGCATTATTCGCAATT
>NW_026943371.1:0-15539 GCF_024139115.2 Armigeres subalbatus | reverse complement strand
GGATCCCAGTTCGAAGCCCTTTTGGAAATTAACGAAAATTCTTAAAAAACTTCAAAAGCCAATTCCAGCGCTTAAAAAATTTAAATAAAATTTTATTAACAAATGGCTAAAAGGCTCAAAAACTTGCTCAGCAGTTCGAGAGTGCCCATAATTTCAGTCTAGGTCTCACTAGTCCAATAGAGGATCAGGTTACACGGAGCTTCGAAGACATTCTCAATCAAGAGAATGTTTTTGATCCTTCGTTGGGAATTAATTTGGATGGAGTTAGATCTATTACTAGAAAATTTAAAAATATGAAAGCCCGGGTGATGATGGTATTTTCTACATACTTATCAAAAAAACTTCCTGCTCTTTATCCTTTTTGGTTAATTAATTTAACAAATGTTTTCAATTGGCATACTTTCCAGATAAATGGAAAAACGCCAAAGTTGTTCCGATTTTGAAGCCGGACAAAAATCCAGCTGAGGCTTCTAGTTATCCCCCAATCAGTTTGCTTTCTTCAATAAGCAGACTGTTTGAGAAGATTATTTTAAATAGAATGATGGTTCATATCATATTAATGACAATTCCATTTTTGCTGATGAGCAATTTGGTTTTCGCCATGGGCATTCAACCACTCATCAGTTATTAAGAGTAACGAATTTAATTCGGCTCAACAAATCTGAAGGATATTCGACTGGAGTTGCTCTTCTTGATATAGAGAAAGCATTTGACAGTGTTTGGCATGAAGGTTTGATTGTAAAATTTATGAATTTTAATTTTCCTCTGTACATTATTAAACTGATCCAAAATTATTTATCAGATCGATCACTGCAGGTAAACTATCAGAATTCTAAATCTGATAGATTACCTGTAAGGGCTGGTGTCCCCCAAGGCAGCATACTGAGGCCCATATTGTATAACATTTTTACTTCTGACTTACCTGATTTACCACCAGGGTGTTAAAAATCTTTGTTTGCATATGACACGGGCCTTTCAGCCAAAGGGCGAAGCCTTCGTGTTTCATTTCATTTATTTAGTTAACATCTAAACAGATAACACTGAATCAACAATTTGACGCCACAATGCACGGTTCGAGGCCGCATCTCTACATCCTCGGATACGCCCCACGCTCGCCAAGTCGTTTTGCACCTGGTCTGCCCATCTCGCTCGCTGCGCTCCACGCCGTCTCGTACCTGCCGGATCGGAAGCGAGTTGGTAGAGTTGGGCGAGCTCATAGTTCATTCTTCGCCGCCACACACCGTCTTCTAGCACACCGCCAAAGATGGTCTCAAGCACCCGTCTCTCGAATACTCCGAGTGCTTGCAAGTCCTCCTCGAGCATTGTCCATGTTTCATGTCCGTAGAGGACAACCGGTCTTAAAAGCGTCTTGTACATGACACATTTGGTGCGGTGGCGAATCTTTTTTGACCGCAGTTTCTTCTGGAGCCCGTAGTAGGCCCGACTTCCACAGATAATGCGTCTTCGTATTTCACGACTAACGTTGTTGTCAGCCGTTAGCAAGGATCCGAGGTAGACGAATTCCTCGACCACCTCGAAGGTATCCCCGTCTATCGTAACCCTGCTTCC
The DNA here is from genome assembly GCF_024139115.2 of Armigeres subalbatus. Classification (NCBI taxonomy): domain Eukaryota; kingdom Metazoa; phylum Arthropoda; class Insecta; order Diptera; family Culicidae; genus Armigeres; species Armigeres subalbatus. The sequence continues at coordinate 13,970 of NW_026943371.1, read as the reverse complement.
CAGGCGGGCCCTGTCGCGCTCGGTTCCGCCCACAAGCATGTACTTTGTCTTTGACGCATTCACCACCAGTCCAACTTTTGTTGCTTCACGTTTCAGGCGGGTGTACAGTTCTGCCACCTTTGCAAATGTTCGGCCGACAATGTCCATGTCATCCGCGAAGCAAATAAATTGACTGGATCTGTTGAAAATCGTACCCCGGCTGTTACACCCGGCTCTCCGCATGACACCTTCTAGCGCAATGTTGAACAACAGGCACGAAAGTCCATCACCTTGTCTTAGTCCCCGGCGCGATTCGAACTGGAGTGTTCGCCCGAAATCTTCACACAGTTTTGCACACCATCCACCGTTGCTTTGATCAGTCTGGTAAGCTTCCCAGGGAAGCTGTTCTCGTCCATAATTTTCCATAGCTCTACGCGGTCTATACTGTCGTATGCCGCCTTGAAATCAACGAACAGATGGTGCGTTGGGACCTGGTATTCACGGCATTTTTGAAGGATTCGCCGTACAGTAAAGATCTGGTCCGTTGTCGAGCGGCCGTCAACGAAGCCGGCTTGATAACTTCCCACGAACTCGTTCACTAATGGTGCCAGACGACGGAAGATGATCTGGGATATCACTTTGTAGGCGGCATTAAGGATGGTGATCGCTCGAAAGTTCTCACACTCCAGTTTGTCGCCTTTCTTGTAGATGGGGCATATAACCCCTTCCTTCCACTCCTCCGGTAGCTGTTCGGTTTCCCAGATTCTGACTATCAGTTTGTGCAGGCAAGTGGCCAGCTTTTCCGGGCCCATCTTGATGAGCTCAGCTCCGATACCATCCTTACCAGCTGCTTTATTGGTCTTTAGCTGTTGAATGGCATCCTTAACTTCCCTCAAGGTGGGGGCTGGTTGGCTTCCATCGTCCGCTGAACTGACGTAGTCATCTCCTCCGCTGTCTTGACTTTCACTGCCTGTGCTCTCAGCGCCATTCAGATGTTCCTCGTAGTGCTGCTTCCACCTTTCGATCACCACACGTTCGTCCGTCAAGATGCTCCCATCCTTATCCCGGCACATTTCGGCTCGCGGCACAAAGCCTTTGCGGGATGCGTTGAGCTTCTGATAGAACTTGCGTGTATCTTGAGAACGGCACAGCTGTTACATCTCCTCGCACTCCGCTTCTTCCAGGCGGCGTTTCTTCTCCTGAAAAAGGCGGGTCTGCTGTCTCCACTTCCGTCTATAACGTTCCACGTTCTGCCGGGTACCTTGCTGCAGCTCGACTGCTCGCGCTGCGTCCTTCTCCTCCAGAATCTGTCTGCACTCTTCGTCGAACCAATCGTTCCGTCGACTTCGACCCATATACCCGACGTTGTTCTCCGCTGCGTCGTTAATGGCTGCTTTGACTGTATTCCAGCAGTCCTCAAGAGGGGCCCCATCGAGCTCACCCTCTTCCAGCAACGCTGTCTCGAGATGCTGCGCGTATGCAGCGGCGACATCAGGTTGCTTCAGTCGCTCTAGGTCGTACCGCGGCGGTCGTCGGTACCGAACATTGTTGATGACGGATAGTTTTGGGCGCAGTTTAACCATCACCAGATAGTGGTCAGAGTCGATGTTAGCGCCACGATATGTCCTGACGTCGATAATGTCGTGCCTTCGTGTTATTTGTAGTAGATTGCAAAAAAGTTTGGATATTTTCTATATTGTCATTATGAATGGGGTTCCAATTAAATGGTCTAACGAAGCTAAATATTTAGGACTTTTGCAGGATCAAATATTAACTTTTAAAAATCACATTGAAGGCATTCAAGCCAAATGTAACAAATATATTAAGTGTCTTAAGAACAAATTTTTATTTTACAAATATTTTTTTAGACCAACCATGCTGTATGCTGTGCCAATATGGAGTGGTTAAGTTATATTTAAAACACTTTTATTCCTACATGGTTCAATTCAACAAGAGGAAAAATCCTAACTGCCAGAGGAAATTAAAATGTATTAATAATAATAAAATATGTAACATAGCAAATAAGGACGATAGTGTTAAGAAAACACGGAACACCTAGTCTAAGAGATGAATGCAAGTATTAGATAATTAGCAAATAAAATAGTTTAAAAAAAGTAGCAATTCACGACTTTGTCAAAGAAGGTACGTGAAACCATATGGGAAGATCATTAATTACGTAACCCAAAAATCGGACTTTTTTGTTTTGCTCCCCTCCCCCCTATGTCACAATTTTTGTATGAAGTTTCTGAAAATTTTGTATGGATCGTCACACTTCACTCAAACCCCCCTCCCCCCTCTTAGCGTTACGTTATTTGTGGACGTTCCCTATGCAATAAATCAATGTTTCTGCCAGCACTACCGGACAACCTATGGTTGTCAGAGGGCAAAACCGATATTCCTTCTTGTTAGAATTTTTACTTTGAGAAATGATTCCGAATAACTCCCATTAGCTTCAAAGCTCAATTATTTTGAAAAAAACCCAACTTAATTCACCGAGTGGTGATACTGCCTTTCTCGCATTTAGCTAAGCTAAGGCACCAACCTTATATGGCGCTTATATAGTTCGATTCCATTTTCTTAATAACTTTTAAACGCAATGGTCGATCGTTATCAAATTGTCCCCTGTCGAATGCAATTTGTTGCGAGAAAATCGGTTAATAATTACTATATGAAAATGTGGCTAATGTTTTTCGGTTTTCGTGTGCACACACACACACACATACACACGGACAGACAGACATTTGTTCAGTTCGACGAGCTGAGTCGATTGGTATTTAACATCATGGGTCTCCGAGACTTCTATAAAAAGTTCGATTTTGGAGTGAAATGATAGCTTTTCGGTACAACTTTGTTGTACGATAAAGGCAAAAACATTGATTATTCACATAGTTCGGCAGTGCTGGCAGAATGAACGTTTTTTCGCATATGGTTTGACCACTCAATCTTCGAAGCGCTATAACTTTTTTTCGTGGACGTTCCAGCAACTTACCTTCTTCGGCAAAGTTTTTCGGCATCCCTTAGGCTATACTTTAACGCAATGTGCCACTTGGTTTACGACAGGCCTGCCCAACCTTTTCAAGCCACGGGCCAATTTTTAGAATTCACACTTGCTGGCGGGCCAGACAATATTCGGTACATAATTGAATATTTTCAAAATTATCAGTGGTTTTTTTATTCTCTATAATCGTAACACGATTTTAATGCTTTCAAACAACCGTTCTTGTTTATTTTTTTTCGTCGTTGCATTAGGGATCCATTTGAAATATTTCAGGTAAATTATTCACATCGGTAAACGGTGTTGAAAAATGGGAATTTCGTTACTTTACCAGCCAGCCTTTACCTTTGCCAGTTAGTTGCTCCCTGTATACTGCCGTCCCAAGCATAGTTGTCCCATGTCGTTTTTAGTTGATGGCCTTCTTGCTCCCTGGTGGCCAACAAAAGAATTCATCAACGGATTTAAGATCTAGAAAGGGTTGCTGGCAAGCCTAGCCATGAAGTCTGATAGAGAATAACTAAGAAAATGCGACACCGCCATCATAGAGGGAATGGCATCGTAAAAAACGACATGGGACAACTATGCTTGGCACGGCAGTATAGGAATAAAAGCTGCCAATTTCTCTGTCATTCGAAGATCATCAATTCCTCTTATGAAGACAGCCACCTTTGCCACGTTTTTCACGTCAGTATTTTCAACGTTTGTGAGAACTTGTATTCTTCAACGTATTCCGCGCGAACTAGTGCTACTGAAGGAGGCTATTTCCTTAGGACACACGATGTACCTAAACAACAACCAAAATGCTTTCCTTAACAAGCTTTTAGTCCTGGAAAGGATTCACCCGTTTTGCCAAGATATTATAACAGCAAAATTGGCCCGTACTTTTTGTTTGCCTTTTTTAGCGAGACTTTCAGCCCTGGGCTGGCTCGTCTCGACAGCCCGTACTGCATTTTCTGACTTCGAATTCACTGTATTATTTTTTGAATCAATTAATGGAGATTTAAATTGACTGAGCACTCTACCTTTGAAGCTCTACTGTTACCATTCTGGTGCGTTCACCCTATTTCCCCAGTCCAGAGCAAGAAAGCGCAGAGAGCAGAAGAGCATACTGCTATTCAGTATGAACTCAAAGAGAGTAAACCGCTGTAATAAATATTTAAATTAGCCACTCCCAATAAACCAACCGTCAAATCAAATAATGTAATCATTAAGTTAAGCACACTTCACACATTAAACACACGATACAATAATCTACGGGATGACAAAGGATTGGGAAGGCATTGGAGTTGCGGAAAGGATATAGGAAAATGGAATGGGATGAGATGGCAAGAGGAAAGGAGGGGTCTTAGGAGTCTTAGCTACTGGGTAAGAAGATCACTCTTTTCAACTCCAACCGTCATAGTGATCGGATCAAGTCTACCGAACGAGAGTTAAAAGTTAAAAAGTTCCCTGAGCTTCAAACGACAGCATCTTTGCTGCTTTAAGAGTGGTAGATACCACATCCAGTGTTTTTGGGATCATTCAGAGCATTCGAGCAATCATTAAGCATTGCTTAATATATTGGAGTCAGGTATGAACCCAAAGAAAACCCCAGTAGCATCACCCTTCCTTAACCTTCTGTCTGTGCTCAAAAAAACTTACGTTGTCTGTGCTCTGGGGTCAAATTGACCCCAAATTGAAATTGCTATAACTTTTTTAATGTTTGGCCAATTTTTGATTTATGGGGCTGTTTCGAAAGATAATTTAATCATCTTTCAGGTCCTTACCAAAGATTGACTATTGGTGGGCGGGTACATCGCGGGGAGGGGTTTTAGTGAACAAGGGTATAAAACCAGTGATTTTTCATGATTATTTTACTTATATCCGAAAATCCTTTCCATTTTGAACTGCACCTTTTTTAAAAAGGTTATGCAGGAAGGCATGTGCTCTGGCATGAGGCGTTGATAAGTTTAGAACTCGGCCGCCAGGTGGTGGTATATTTGAATTCATTATTTTGGACTACTTAAGATATTCCGATATATAGAATTCTCCTCAGTGTAAATATTCTTATCGCACAAATTCAAAAATTGGAAGACGTACTCATTATATTGAGCACCGCTTTGTAGTGTCTATAGACATCCTGAACAATGATGCCGAATACAACTTGAGTGTAGGTACGAGGGATCTCAAGCTAAAGCAATATTTCATATATGCAAGAATATTGCAAGTAAGCTAGCGCCGCCTATTTGTAAATTTACTAATTATTTATTCCGTCACATGACAGTCCATTCCCACCAGACGAACTTTATTAAAGACGTCATCGTTACAAATTGCAAATTTGTGCGATAAGAATATTTACAATGAGGAAAATTCCATATATCGGAATTACTTGAGTAGTATAAATTAATGAATTTAAATATACCGCCACCTAGCGAACAAGCTTTAAACTAATCAATGCCTCATATCAAAGCACAAGCCTTCCTGCATAACCTTTTTGAAAAGGTGCAGTTCAAAATGGGCAGGATTTTCAGATATAAGTAAAATAAGCATGAAAAATCACTGTTTCTGTACCCTTTTTACGAAAACCCCTCCCCGCGATGTACCCACCCACCTATAGTCAATCTTTGGTAACGACGTGAAAGATGATTAAATTATCTTTCGAAACAGCCCCAAAAATCAAAAATTGGCCAAGTATTAAAAAAGTTATAGCAATTTCAATTTGGGGTCAATTTGACCCCAGAGCACAGACAACGTAAGTTTTTTGAAAAAAGTACACTGTAGCGCATATTTTCAAGATTTTTGAAGTGAATTTGCACCTAGGAGACAGATCTCGGTGAGTTTTACCAAACTACCAAAAATTAAGAGAATCGGTTGAAAATTAAAAAAATGGCAGCCACTCAAAGTGGCCTGGGGTCATATTGACCCCAGAGCACAAACAAAAGGTTAAATGCCCTGTCCAACATTTATTAGGACCCATCGTTACTGATCGCAGAAGTGTGGTTCATCCACCAGCGCCGGATTTGGTCCCCGTACGGCCAATCAAGCTTGTCCCTTAGTGGGAAATCGCACCGCTTCGTAGAGCAACATCGTTCACCGGAAGCCATCTTTGCCGAAAGGACCACGTCGTTTGGTCTGCAGTGCCTCCCGAGTACTCCGCCCGCCCAACCCATTCTATCTCGAGCATCCCGTCATCGCTGGCCAGCCCTACACCTTACACGAGACACGCCACACAGTAAGTCCTAATAAAAATAGTTACTAAAAGTGAAATCGCGGTGTAGTGTTTCTTTGTTCCCTGATCAGCAGAATAGTGAAGAGCCGGCCCTGGGAAAAGAGGTGGTTGTAACACACCCCAGGCGACTTCCGTGGCCGTGACCAGAAGTCAGGGGTACCCCAGGTGGCGAGGCCCTTCTGGCCAAGTCACCCTAAAAAGTAGTATTGTTTTTTTAACAATTGGCGCCCATACTAAAAAAAGCTGAGCTGATCAGAGTTCAAAGGGGAGTGGTGAAGGTTAGATTTTGAGGTTTTCAGAAAACCAGATTTGAGAATTAGGAATAAATTAAATGCGCTCGGACTAATAAATAGGGTAACAAATTGGACTTGCATAGTGCGACACACATTCTCTGCGGATGCTATTGCGAGAGCTGCGCTTTTACTAGTGCGCGTACGTCGACAAGAGCAAATTTATTAAACGAAAATTGTGCTAAATAGGGCACGCGAATAAATTGTAGGTTTTCTAATTTAATTTTCATTCTCGATCGATGGGTTCTGACTCAGGAAAACACATTTAATTGTTGAATTGATTTTGCCCGAGCAATAAGTTATCGTAAAATTTAAAATTGAGATTGATCCGTTGTGATTTTCACTGTGGTTTGGCGATGGATTTACAGGCTGAATACAGGAACTTAGATGTATCTCATCTCGCGGTAGATGAAGTAGAACACGAGTTGTTAATCAGAAATTTGCTTTTTCATTTCGATGATCACGATAGTGTTAAACGTCGTAAGTTAAAAGACAGAATGAAAGAGGAAAAAAGTATTGGGGTTAACCCGACTGCCTTTGCCAGAACTTGGCGAACGGCGAAAGAAGAGATCGGAATTATCAGATCTCACATCAAAATTATCGGTGGGATACTTGCGAATCCAAAAACCGATCCCAGGTAAAAGGAAAAAATGAGAACGCGCATCGTGCATTATCGGGTGAGAATAGGTCAGTTGGCGAGAGCCACTGATGCACAGGATTATTTACAACAGATAACAGAAATCGAAGATCAAATCGATCAGATTATAGTAACTCATTTCACGAAACCGTCCAACACACATACCAGAACTAGCAAAACGAAACCAATAGGTGATAAAATTACAGCAGCTTTACATAAGGTACGCACCGAGATCGCAACCTTAAATGACACGGTTGCGAATCTTGAAAGTGGCGATGAGGGGGATAAGTTAGATGAGGCGGTAGGGGGAGTTCAATCAGATTTAATCGACAATAGGAAGAAGGAAATAGAAGCTTCAAAGAAACGAACGGAAGAAATCTTAAGAAAATTGGATGAATACGAGCAAGGAAAGGAAATAAATTTTGAATACTTGTTGCCTGCTTTCAGAAATTTTGTGATTCACACATCTGAACAGCAAAAGCAGACACGAGAAAAAGAAATTAAGGCAGCAGAGGAAAAGAAAAAAGAAATGGAATTACGAATAAGAAGAAAACAAAATTTGGAAAAAGTATTAACAGAATTGAACGAGAGTTTAGAGCAACAGAATGTTGCCGTATCAAAGTCAGAGAAGACTAGATACCATGCGCCTCCATCAGATATATCTGAAGAGGAGAGCAGAACAAAGGAAGCGGGAAAATTATGTATCCAAAACCATCATTGAGCACAAGAAATAGAATGAAATATCAGAATAGCCCAACAGAGAGCTCTAGTGAAGCAAATGAATTTTCGAAGAGAGAGGAAAGGGCACGTAAGAGTGGCAAGAAGGAAAAACGAAGCGGAAGGAAAACCGAAACGAAAAAGCGAAGAAAAGGTAATTTACGATCTAGCTCGTCTGAGGAAACTCTCTCGGTAGACACTGAAGAGAGCTCAGAATCATCCAGTTTGAGCTCGGATAGTTCAACCGACTCAACAGAGGAGGAAAGGAGGAAAAAGAAGAAAAATAAGAAACAGAAGTATCGGAGGAGAATGACAAAGCGAATTCCAGTAGCAGAATGGAAATTAAGATACGATGGGAAAGACGATGGACGGAAAATAGCAGAATTTCTAAAAGAGGTGAAAATGCGATGCGTTTCGGATCGTGAATTGTTTCGATCTGCCATTCATTTATTTTCCGCACGTGCCAAAGATTGGTATATTGACGGGGTAGAGAATGGTGATTTCCGAAATTGGTCGGAGCTCAAGAAGGAATTGAAGCGAGAATTCCTTCCTCCTGACATCGATTTTCAGTTAGAAATTCAAGCTACTAACCGACGTCAGGTCCGTGGGGAAAAATTTTCAGATTATTTCCATGAGATACAAAAGATTTTCCAATCCATGACAAAGCAATTGTCTGAGAAAAGGAAATTTAGGATAGTTTGGCGCAATATGCGTCACGATTATAAAAACGCCTTAACAGGAGCGGAGGTTAAAACCTTAAGCAAACTAAGAAGGTATGGTAGGAAAGTGGACGAAAACTTCAGTTTCGTTCAAAGGCAAACCGAAATGCCAATTCGTCACCGTAATCATGTGGGTGAGATAACGACTACGCAGACGAAAGGAAAATCTGGTAGCTCTGGAAATAATACGAGAGTTTTATTAACAGTCAGAATCAAACGAAACCTATTACTGCGGGACAAGGGAAGAAAGATCAGCAAGGCAGAGTAGGTAAAGAACAAGGAAGAGGGAAGAAGTAAGGGCTATCCCTGGTGACCAACCATTAGAAGAACAAACGCAAACTCTGCCTAATCGGTATCAAAGACCACCTATCGGAACTTGTTATAATTGCCGCAAGCATGGTCATCACTATGTGGAATGTTCAGAGACAAAGCGTTTATTTTGTCGTGTATGTGGATTTCCGGACGTTTATACAAGTGCTTGTCCGAACTGTGCAAAAAACAAGGAGGAATCAGCTTGAGGAGGCAGGCTGATGTAAACCTCATAAATCCTTCCAGTACCGAACCACTATCTCGAGAATTGACATCGTGTGGTTTTGAACCATTTTCTGAAACTGATTACGACTTCGAACATCACTTAAACGAAATCTTTGTCCATATGCAAGGGGAAGGTAGACCATACGCAAATGTTAACATTTTAGGAATAGATTTGGTGGGGCTCTTGGACAGTGGTGCCCAACGATCAGTATTGGGGATGGGCTCCGAAAAGTTAATAAATTTTTTGAAATTAAAAATGTATCCAACACCTACTTCAGTGAGAACTGCAGAAGGGAAAAATGTTCTAGTGAAAGGTCTAGTGTACCTACCAATCACATTCCAAAATCAAACCCGAATTGTACCAACACTGGTTGCTCCGGAGCTTCGGAGAAGACTCATTTTGGGCTTCGAAGATTTCTGGAGAATATTTAATATCCGACCTACTTTGCAAAACGGAGAAGGGTTCGTTAGAATTGACGAAGTTGAAAATTCTGAAGAATCAGAATCCGATCTCACAGATGAGCAGAGAGAGCTCAACTGGAGGAGGTAAAACAATTGTTTAAGATTGCGATTGACGGTGAGATCCTGGATATCACACCTCTGATCTCGCACAAAATCGAGCTTAAAGAGGAATATCAACATTCTTCACCCATTCGGATAAACCCGTACCCCACATCTCCGGAGATGCAACGAGAGATCAACACCGAAATTGACAATCTCCTGGCCCAGAAGGTAATAGAAAAGAGCAAGAGTGACTGGTCTCTCAGTACGGTGCCTGTTATCAAAAATTCTGGGGAAGTAAGATTGTGTTTGGATGCTCGTCGCTTTAACGAACGAACACGAAGGGACGCCTATCCTCTCCCCCACCAAGACCGTATACTGAGTCGATTGGGAGCAAGCAAGTATATGACGACAATTGACTTGACCAAAGCATTTCTACAGATTCCACTTGACATCGGCTCACGAAAGTATATGGCTTTCTCTGTGGTTGGGAGAGGACTGTTCCAGTTCATCAGATTGCCATTTGGACTGGTTAATAGTCCAGCCAGCTTGTCTTGGCTAATGGACGAAGTGCTAGGCTTTGGTGAACTGGAACCGAATGTGTTCGTCTACCTCGACGATATCGTCGTGGTGAGCGACACATTCGAGGCTCATCTTCGTAGTCTTCGTGAGGTGGCAAAGCGGCTGAGATCCGCAAACCTCTCCATAAATCTCCAGAAATCAAAATTCTGTGTAACCGAGCTACCTTATCTCGGGTATCTGTTAACTCCCGGTGGGATTCGTCCCAACCCCGAGCGAGTCGACGCAATACTCAATTACGAACGACCCAGTTCTATTCGCGCCTTACGCCGATTTTGGGCATGGCGAATTATTATAGGCGCTTCATTGCCTCGTTTAGCGAGATAAGTGCGCCTCTCAAATCTTCTCAGGAAAAAGCCAAAATCTCTAGCCTGGAATGACGAGGCCGAACAGGCGTTTGTTCGCCTCAAAGAGAGCCTCATATCAGCTCCGATATTACGCAATCCAAACTTCGACTCTGCCATTTCAGATACAATCTGATGCGAGCGACAATGCGATAGCCGCAGTGCTAACGCAAGAGCATGCAGACGGCGAAAAATTGTCGGCTATATTTTCCCAAAAATTGACACTAGCTCAACAGTCTTACGCTGCTACCGAAAAAGAGGGTTTAGCGGTTCTGGCCGCTATTGAAAAATTTCGCCCATATACATATAGAGGGAATGCATTTTGTGGTAATGACTGATGCTTCAGCTCTTACACACAATGCAGGGTAAGTGGAAAACCCGTCACGGTTAAGCAGGTGAGCATTGATCTCCATGGTTACGACTTTGAGATTAGACACAGGCGGGAAAGACAACATTATCCCTGATGCGCTTTCTCGAGCTGTCGAAGAGCTCGATGTATCAGAGGATGACTGGTATAAAGGTCTTATAACAAAAGTCGAGAAATTCCCCGAAGAATATTTGGACTATCGAGTTGAGGCAGGAAAATTGTTCAAGTTCGTACCGGCAAAGACAGAAGTCTTTGATTACCGATACGAATGGAAATTATGTGTACCTGAGGGTCTTCAAAAAGAGATCCTTAAAAAGGAGCACGATGCGTTTCACATAGGCTATGAAAAGCTTCTAGACAAAGTGCGGCAGCGGTATTTCTGGCCTAATATGGCTACAACCATAAAGAAATGCGTTAACGTTTGCCAGCAATGTCGAGAAATCAAGCCTTCCAATGTGTCCCAACACCCAGACATGGGTAAACAACGTATGACGACTAAACCGTTCCAAATCCTCGCAATGGATTTTATCCAGTCGCTACCGCGGAGTAAGTCTGGGAACACACACCTTCTCGTTCTCATGGACCTCTTCTCCAAATGGACAATCTTGTTTCCCGTGAAGAAAATTGGCACCGATATCGTCATCCGATTGATGGAGCAGCACTGGTTACGAAGATATTCCGTTCCGGAGGTTCTTATAACGGATAACGCAAGCTGTTTCCTCAGTAAAGATTTTAAAGCCTTCCTCGATAAATATCACATTCAGCACTGGACGAACGCTCGCCACCACAGTCAAGCCAACCCAGTCGAGAGGCTGAACCGCAGCATCAACTGTTGTATTCGATCGTATGTAAAAACGAATCAAAGATTGTGGGATACTCGTATCTCAGAGATTGAGTACACCATCAATAATACTCGCCATTCGTCCACAGGGTTCACACCCTACAGAGTTCTCTTCTGGTCACGAGATCGTGGCGAACGGGGACGAATATAGACTTGACGCCGATACACAGGATCTCGCTGAGGATGATAGAATAAGTCGAAACTAAAAATTGACAAAGTCGTTTTGAAGCGGTGCAAAAAATCTCGCAAAAGGTTCACGAGAAAAGCACGCGCAATTATAATTTGCGATTCAGGAAGCCAGCCCCTGTTTATCAGGTCGGCGAGAAGGTATTCCGACGCAACTTTACCCAGTCATCAGCGGCTGAAGCATATAATGCTAAGCTAGGACCCATGTACATCCCATGTACAATCATAGCCCGCCGTGGCACTAGTTCTTACGAGCTCATAGACAGCTCAGGCAAGAACATTGGAATCTTTTCAGCCGCAGATCTCCGTCCGGGAGGCCCGGAATAATAGTTACTAAGAATATTTAATAGATAGGTCAAATTTGTATTTATAAGCTTATTTTTAGGCTGTAAGCCTAATTGATTTCGTTTTGCAGAATCACGGTATTGAATTATTGAAATAGTGTTAGGTCCGATTAGACATCAGGACTTTAACTTTGAAAAGCAATCGCCAAAAGCATCAGAGGGAAATAAAGTTGAAGGTCAGATTATTAGGCACTCGATCTCGTGGAATTAGTTCAAACAATTTTAAAATCAGTTTCAATAGTTTGCGTAAACTATCAATTCTTATTTAGCTCCATTCATCGGGTAACGCGGTTTCACTATCGATGTAGTTCGCACAATAGGAGAATAACTGGTAAATGTAGTCCCAACCGGTAAATGCCACAACTCCGTTGGGCTTCGAGAGATATCATGCGCAAATATTTTTCCTACTTTCGGTGGTAAGTCCGTTCCAAATTGTCCATAGTTATCACCTAAAATCAGAAACCGAAGACATAAAATATCACCTCTTCAGACCACAGTCAGAATGCCAATAGTTTTCTTGAGCTCAGCTTTATTTCGTACAGCTCTGACCAAACAGGTAGTGTAGAGATATAAATCATCCTCTCAATAATAAAGAGATTTTGGGAAAGAGAAAGTTCTGATCGATTGAGCATGGAAGGGTAAAGACGTTAGTAAATGGTTGTTTGTCTAAAATGGGCAGTATTTCTATTTAGTAGACTTAGCGTTGAAAAATTTGCTCTTTCGGATTCCGATGATTGCGAAAGGCAAACTCGACCCTGGGAGTACAGTTTTACAATGGTATCTGTAAATAAATTGATAGTAGTCCTAGGTAAAGTTCAAAATAAATTGATGAATCAATTTATTTTTACAGGGAGTGGGGTAGTGTTACCATTCTGGTGCGTTCACCCTATTTCCCAGTCCAGAGCAAGAAAGCGCAGAGAGCAGAAGAGCGTACTGCTATTCAGTATGAACTCAAAGAGAGTAAACCGCTGTAATAAATATTTAAATTTAGCCACTCCCAATAAACCAACCGGCAAATCAAATAATGTAATCATTAAGTTAAGTGTGACTTCACACATTAAACACACAATTCAATAATCTACGGGGTGACAAAGGATTGGGAAAGCATTGGAGTTGCAGAAAGGATATAGGAAAATGGAATGGGATGAGATTGTATGAGGAAAGGAGGGTCTTAGGAGTCTTAGCTACTGGGTAAGAAGATCACTCTTTCAACTCCAACCGTCATAGTGATCGGATCAAGTCTACTGAACGAGAGTTAAAAGTTAAAAAGTTCCCTGAGCTTCAAACGACAGCATCTTTGCTGCTTTAAGAGTGGTAGATACCACATCCAGTGTTTTTGGGATCATTCAGAGCATTCGAGCAATCATTAAGCATTGCTTAATATATTGGAGTCAGGTATGAAACCAAAGAAAACCCCAGTAGCATCACCCTTCCTTAAATGCCCTGTCCAACATTTATTAGGACCCATCGTTACTGATCGCAGAAGTGTGGTTCATCCACCAGCGCCGGATTTGGTCCCCGTACGGCCAATCAAGCTTGTCCCTTAGTGGGAAATCGCACCGCTTCGTAGAGCAACATCGTTCACCGGAAGCCATCTTTGCCGAAAGGACCACGTCGTTTGGTCTGCAGTGCCTCCCGAGTACTCCGCCCGCCCAACCCATTCTATCTCGAGCATCCCGTCATCGCTGGCCAGCCCTACACCTTACACGAGACACGCCACACAGTAAGT